>NW_022437205.1:0-77148 GCF_009761245.1 Sapajus apella
CTTTTTCTTGGATTCTCCATTCTGTTCTGTGCTTTGCTGTCTGTGCCCGCCGCCTGCCAGTACTCTCTTAATTACCCTAGCTATAGAGAAAGTCTTTAAATCTTGTTGTCTGATTCCTTCTACTTCTTCTTTTTCGAAATTGTTTTAGCTATTTTAGTTTCCCTGCCTTAATTTTTTTATACTAAGTATGTTTGATTTTTATTTAAAAAATACTAAGACACTTTTTTTTTTTGCTGTTCTTACTTTAAAAAAAATTAGGCTGTCCACGGTGGCCTGTAATCCCAGCATTTTTAGAGACTGAGGTGGGTGGATCATGAGATCAGGATTTAAAGACCAACCTGGACAGTATGGTGAAACCCTGTGTCTACTAAAAAACATTACAAAATTAGCCATGCATGGTGGCATATGCCTGTAGTCTCAGCTACTAGGGAGGCTGAGGCAGAAGAATCACCAGAACCTGCAAGGCGGAGGTTACAGTACACCAAGATCACGCTACTGCACTCCAGCCTAAGTGGCAGAATGAGACTTCATAAAAAAAAAAAAAAAAAAAACTTCACATAAGCATTTTAATGTAACTTTATAGAAGCCATAAATTCAAGAAATGTGTGGTTTTTGCCCTTTAAAATTGAGAGCAGGACTTTGTAGCAATTCCCTTCTGAGATGAAGAGAGTTTCTGTAAGGGATATCATATAAAAACTAAGCTGAGAGACTGTGTCTCAAAAAAACAATTTATTTTGTATTTTAAAGTATACAATTATTATTTACTATAGTCACTGTATTGTGCTATCAAGTCATAGATTTTCTTTTTCACTGCAAAATGGCAACAATGAATAGTAGGTCTTTTAAAATTTTTATTATTTCATTTTATTTTCTAACTTTCCAAACTTGTCAGAGTAGTAGGCTTTATTCATTCTATTTTTTTTGTACCCTCTCTGCTTTCTATATAAATTTTAGAATAAATCTTATCTATATTTACAAAACATCTTGCTGGAATTTTTTTTTGGAATTATGCTAAACCTATGTACAAGGGTTGCACACATTTTAACTCACGTTGTCCCATTTCTCTCCAGAAGGGCTGGACAGGTTGATGTTTTCACCAGCAGGACCCAGGATGTGTGTGTCCACCTTTGCAAACTCACACAGTGGCTGTCTTTATTTGGCTTTGCCAAGCTGATTGCAGAACCTGGCACATTATTTTGTTTTGTAATGCTTAAATTACCATTGAAGCAGAATGTTTTCTCTGTAACTTTGCTGCACCTCTTCTTTCTGAATTGCATTTTACTTTTTGCTCATTTTTAATTTAGATGTCTTTTTCCCTGTGATTTGTAAAAGCTTTTTCTCACTTGCCAAGTCTTCTCCTTCTCTCGGAAACATTTACCCTAGCTCTGGATTAGGAACATCTCATGGCGCTGTTAGAGTTAACTATCCAGTTCAGGGAGGTAAGACATGTCCCAGAATTTCCCTGATGACTTTTTTTTTTTTTTTTTCTGGAGTGCAGTGGTGCAATCTTGGTTCACTACAGGCTTCACCTCTCATGTTCAAATGATACTCCTGCCTTTGCCTCCTGAATACGTGGGATTACAGGCATGCATCACGTGCCCAGCTAATTTTTGTATTTTCAGTAGAGACGGTTTCACCATGTTGGCCAGGTTGGTCTTGAACTCCAACTTTCTCAGCCTTCCAAAGTGCTGGGATTACAGGTGTGAGCCACCGTGCCAGGCTTCTGATGCCTTTTGAGTGCTACTGAGTCAATCCCAGTTCTGCCACATGCTTTCCACATGACCAAGCCAGGTTACCTTACCTTCAGAATACGGGCTGGCCTGTCGGGAGGGCTGGGGTACATGTAGGATAATGGTTGTGAAAAGCCTGTCCAGAATCTCTGAGAGGAAGGCAAAAATGCAAGGATTATCAAGCAGGCTCACTTCAGACCACGTATACTATTGTATCAGCTTGGCTAACATAGTGAAACCCCTGCTCTACTAAAAATAAAAAATTTGGCTGGGTGTGGTGGTATGCCCCTGCAATCCTAGCTACTTGGAAGGTTAGGCAAAAGAAGAACTGAGGAGGCAGAGGTTGCAGAGAGCTGAGATTGTGCCATTGCCTTACAGCCTAGGTGGCAGAGCGAGACTGTCTCAAAAAAAACCTCAACTAAAAATATATTTCAGATCTGGACCTTTTTGATCATTGGCAGGGAATGCACCTTTGTCATCCAAAGCAAGGGCCTCTGGAGTCTGTGAACCTGTGGAGGTAATGTGCTGTTCACTGTCTGGACCTGACCACTGTCACCTTTACTGATAGGTGACAAACAGCCTGCCTGACGTGGCCTTGTTTCTGTGGGTCTTATTGGTCTGAGAAAACATATTGTCGAAGCAAGCTAGAGTTTAAACCCAGAAATTGACACAGTTGTGATAGCTGGACAGCATCATCTAATGAGATTGTAATGGCCCCTCTGGGTACTTCCTGTACCACTCCCACAGTGACAGTGTCACAGGCCTCCCAGCATGAGTGGGACAGCCAGTTGGAGCCGCTGTTGCTATACACTAACCTCCTAATTCTTTTCTTTGTTGTTTTTGTCTTTTTTAAAATGACTCCTTAATCTCTGGATTTTCTTTCTTTTTCAAATTATTCTAGTGTTTTTAGTGTCTTTTTGATATTTCCTTTTTTTTTTTCCTTTTTCTTTTTGTTCTGACTTTCTCCTCTCCCCTTTCAGATCTTTATTCTATTTTTCCTCTATTTTCACCCTGTCTTAGTGTTGATCTCTGTACTTTTAGTTTTTCATATGTTCACAGGTGTCGGCACCCCCTCACAGAGAAGCTGACTGTAATCTGGGCCTTATTCTTAATTGGAATAACCCTTTGCAGTACAAGAGTATGCAAGTGTTGGGTACATATTGGTGCAAATCTAGTGACTATAACTGGAAGGAGCCTATGTGCCCCGATTTTATTCAGTGTGAGAAATCGTACAACAGCAGCCCAGGAATTTGTTGAAAAAGCACTGTAATCCTGCCCCTCAGACAGTAATGTTTTTCCTTACCAATTGTATTTTCTTTAGCTGTTTACACACCGATTCTGTATAACTAGGAGTAGTTGTGCATTCTTCACTTTTATCACTTATTTTTTTTTTTAATATCTATTTTTTTTGAAACTGAGTCTCGCTCTATCACCAGGGCTGGAATGCAGTGGCACAATCTTGGCTCACTGCAACCTCCGCCTCCTGGGTTAAAGTGATTCTCCTGCCTCAGACTCCCAAGCAGTCTGGACTACAGAAGCATGCCACTATGCCCAGCTAATTGTTTGTATTTTAGTAGAGAGGGGTTTTCACCGTGTTAGCCAGGAGGGTCTCAATCTCCTGACCTTGTGATCTGCCTACTTTGGCCTCCCAAAGTTCTGGGATTACAGGCATGAGCTGCCGTGCCCGGCTTTTGTCACTTCTTAAATCAGCAGAGCCTCACTTTGTCTCACATGCTGGAATGCAGTGGCATGATCTTGGCTCATTGCCTCCTGGGTCCAAGAGATTCTCCTGCCTTAGCCTCCCAAGTAGCTGAGATTACAGGCTCATGCCACTGCACCTGGATAATTTTTGTATTTTTAGTAGAGATGTAGTTTCACCAAGTTGGCCAGACTGGTCTCAAATTATAGACCTCAGGTGATCATCTGCCTTGGCCTTCCAAAGCACTGGGATTACAGGTGTAAGCCACCGTGCCTGGTCATGTGCTAATTTTTTTTTTTTTTTTTTAACCTCACTCAGTAAAACACCAACACATTTAAGCTTTTAGAGTCAGCATTTTATTAGCTGCTTAATTGCCCGCTGGGTTGACACACTTAACTGGATACCTCTCCTTTCCCCTAGGAGATGCCTGACTGAGGTCAGGACATGGTGAGAGGTGTGTAGACTTGGCCACTGGCCAGATTGGATCTAGGTATGGCCTCTTGTGGCCCTAATTAGCTGTGTAATCCTAGATGAGTCATTGACCTCCTCTAAACAGTGATGTTTTTGGGGCTTTGAGGGGCCAGAAAGTGGAATGCCTTTAGTACCAAGCTCAGGACTTAGCACTTTCTTCTTGCCATGGTGGGAGCGATCACTGGCCAGCTCTCTCTGTGTGGGGGCTTGTGTGCATGTCTAACCACTCGGATAGCTGGAGAAGGAGGGATGAGATGGGTGAGAACCAGACCCAGGGCAAAGAAAACAGTCACAAGCTTGTGTGCCTGGTGATTCATGATGATGTGTGGAAACTCTTCTGATTCTGGAACCAGAGACCAATCTCAGAAGATAGAGTCTTTTTTCTCTCTGAGCTCTCCAAGCAGTTGAAGTCCCTTTGTTCACTTATTGGAAATTGACATTGGGCTTCTGCTCTTGCTGTTTTCTGGGTGACTGTATTGTTTGCCCTAGAATTATGATTCACTAAAGAAAATTAAGTTTACATTTTCTAAATCAAATAATCTTAATAATATCTGTGTCTGAATTCTCTGTTCAGAGTTCTCAACAGAGTTCAGAACTGAGTTCTCTGTTCAGAGAATGTTTAAAATACATACTTTTTGACTCTTAACTGTCGTCATATATGTTGGTCATGACAAAATTGAGGGGTTAACCTTTTTTCTCCCAACTGGGTGTGTTTGGTTTTGACCAATATCTGTGTTTTTGTTTACAGATCCCCACTGAAAAATTATTGTGTGAACTTATTACAAGCAGGCAAGTTTAGCCGAAGTCTTTTATATTGAACTAGAGAGTGACTGAGCTGGAATGCAAAGTACAGAGTAGATGCTCAGCTGAGTGGCCTTTGTCCTTTTCTGTTCTCTATCACCAGCCACTCAGCATGGCGGGTTCTGCTTCACCTACCGCTTGTAATCCTAGCACTTTGGGAGGCCAACGTGGGTGGATCACCTGAGGTCTGCCTGGCCATCATGGTGAAACCCCATCTTTAAAAAAAAAAAAAAAAAAAAAAAAAAAGTCTGGCCTTTCAGACATTATCCTCAGGAAGGCAGGTGAAGATAACTAGGAGTTTTTTTTTTTTTTTTCTGTGGTCTCCCTCACAGCTCTGCCTGGCAGGTCAGAGCCAGCCTGTGCAGATTCTTTTCCAAGGGGCCAGGCCTTTTAGTGATTGGCCTGGTAACTGCAGACCTCTCAGGCTATAATTGTTGGATATAAATGCCCAGGTGGTAGCCCTCACCACTTGGGTAGCAGACAAAAGACCTGAGAACTTTTGGGTTCTTGACAGCTTATAGACATTTGTTGGGGAAATAAGGATGTCATAAACACCACTGGTTTGGGAGCTGAGTGTACCTTGATGTGCTCTTGGCCCTGCCACCGACTGGTTGTGTGCCCCTGGACAGATCATTTACCTGCTCTGAATTGGCCTCTTTATCTGCAGTGCAACTTGGAAACAGTTGCTTCTGCCCCACAAGGCCCTTGGTTTGCAAGGCTAGTGGTGTGGTTGTGGTGACTCTTATTTCTGTTAACACACGAGCAAAGATTAGCAGTCATGCTTTTGAGCATTTTTGTGTTTCTGCTGATATGGGACTTGGCTGATCCAGAAGGTAAAGGGTTCTTGAACAAACAGGTATATATATGTGTGCACAGAGCAAGTGGAGGGGCTGGGAAGAGCCCCCAGGCTGGGCAACCTCTGTGCCTCCTTCCACATTCCTCCACTGTCAAGTATTACTAGGTAGGAGCACAGCTATCAAACTTAACATGAGAAGATTTTAGTTTAAAATAAACATCTTTTAAACACTTGGAGTCATCTTTCATGGCTAGAGTATCTTTTAGTATTTTGTAACCTTACTTGTGATTAAAGTGCTGTCCAGACTTTTTGTTTTGAAATAACCGTAGTCTCTCATGGAAGTTGCACAAGTACCTGTAGCTTGAAGAGTTCCTGCGTATCTTTCACCAGCTCTCCCTGTTGATGGCATCTTAGTTAACAACAGCACAGTGATCGGAGCCAGAAAGTAGACGTCAGTGTAACACTAAAGGCCTTCGTCAGAGTTGAGCAGTTCTATATGCAGTCAGTGTGTGTGTGTGTGTGTGTGTGTGTGTGTGTGTGTGTGTGTGTTTCTGTGAAATTTTATCATTTGCATAGATTTGTGTAACCACCACCACAATCCAGACACAGAACTGTTTCTTGTCCAGATCTTTGCCCTTCTACTGCCCCTTTCACAGTCATACCCTCACTAACTCCTGGCAAGCACTGACTAGTCTGTTTTCCATTATGATAATTTTGTTGTTTCAAGAATTTTCTATAAAAGAAATTTAAGGTTGAACATCCTAAATCCAAAACTCCAAAATTCAAATGCTTCAAAATCTTTTAACTTTTTAAGTGAGGGCATGACATTCAAAGTAAATGCTCTTTGGAGCATTTTGAATTTTGGATTTGTAAATTAGTGATGCTCAATTGGTACGTATAATGCAGGTATTAAAAAATTCGAAATCTGAAATTCTTCTGATCCCAAGCATTTCAAATGAGGGATGCATAGTCTGTACTTGTAAGTGATTTTAGGTGGTTATATATGGCTGTTTTGTTGGAAGGGACCTTGTTTGTGCTATGCCGTAGCTCATAATCCAGTTTTTGAGGAAGGCACCTTTACTTGTACCTCCCTTTGAGATTCATGGTGCACATTTGTGTTTTTTCTTTTCTTTTTTCTTTTTTTAATTTTTTTGAGCCTTGCTCTGATCCCTATGCTAGAGTGCAGTGCACAATTAAGGCTTACTGCAGCCTCCACCTTCTGGGCTCAAGAGGTACTCCTGCCTCTGCTTCCTATGTAGCTGGGCTCAGGCATTTACTGCCACACTTGGCTAATATTTTATTATTTTTTGTAGAGATGAGGTCTCACTATATTGCCCATGGTAATCTGGAACTCCTAGGCTCAAGTGATCCTCCCATCTCAGCCTCCCTAAGTGCTGGGATTACAGACATGAACCACTGCTCTCAGTGTCACTACTGCATGTTAAGTATTCTGAGAATTCCTGTGGAAAAGAAATTTGACTTAACTTTGCTTAACATAGTTCCCCATAACCATTTTTTTTTTTTTTTTTTTTGAGATGAAGTCTCGCTCTGTCACCCATGCTGGAGTGTAGTGGTGCGATCTTGGCTCACTGTCTGCCTCCCGGGTTCAAGCAATTCTCTGCTTCAGCCTCCCGAGTAGCTGGGGTTACAGGCACCCACCACCGTGCTCTGCTAATTTCTTTTTTTATTTTTAGTGGAGACTGTGTCTTACCATTTTGGTCAGGCTCATCTTAAGCTTCTGACCTTGTGATCTACCCGCCTTAGCCTCCCAAAGTGCTGAGATTACAGACATGAGTCAATGTGCCTGGACAACCATTTTCTTTTCTTGTTTCTTTTTTTAAAAGTATCTATGTATTAATTATTTTCTTTTCTCAGACCTTGCAGGAATTAAATTCCCCCTTCCTCAACACCCCAGTATGATCCTCTACACTCTACAAGGGCTTCTGAGGACAGCAGGCTAAGAGAGGCTGATTTTAGCACTTAACATTTTGAAGACATTTTAAACACTCTAACTGTATTTATTTATAGCTTTAAAACTATTCATGTTTCTAGTCCAGTTAATTAATTTTAAAAAATGGTGATGCATCAAGTCCCCTGAACCTATGGTGTGGGGGGTTCTGGGTTCAAAGTGGAGGCACCTGATGGTCAAGTTCAGGTTCTTAGTCCCGTGTGGGGACTGGAGTCCATGTCAGTCTGCTGGAGGTGAGCAGGGGATGCTCTGTTTAGCAAGGCTGAGGGGATAGTGGTGAACCACAGATATAAATTTTTAGCCAACTGTGTTTATTGCAGATTGCTTTTTAAAAAAATTCAACACATAGCTTGGTTCAATGGCTCATACTTGTAATCCTAGCTACTCAGGAAGCCGAAGCAGGAGGACATAAATTTGAGACCAGCCTGGGTAACATAGCAAGATCCCATCCCTTAAAAAGATAATAAAAACTTAGCTGGGCATGGTGGTGCACACCTGTGGTCCCAGCTACTTAGCAGGCTGAATCAGGAGGATCACTTGAGCCCAGAGTTTGAGGCTACAGTGAACCATGATGTCGCCACTGCATGGGCTTCGGTGACACGGTGAGATTCCATTTTTAGAAGGAACAAACAAAAATTTCAGCACAATTTGTTTCCTCACTTGTCACCTTAAGCATGTAATTTTGTTGCTTTATACAATCTAACCTTTCCTAAATATTGTGAACTCATGATATTTGAAAAATACCTGCATCTGAAATTTTACAGAGTTCCAGATGCAATGAGCTAAGTGCATTTTATTCTATTCATTTAAACAGTGTCCCCAAGGTGAGTCCAGTTCAGCCCAACTCTCTTGGGGGCTTTTGTGCAGCCTTCATTGTTGAAGTGGGCCTCCTCTTTCCCTAAAGCCCACTGTTGGAGACAGCTCCCCCTGCCACAAGTGGCAATATGCTGCTGCTTACTCCTTTCTTTTCTTTGGACTTGCAGGGTTCCTGTGTTGCACTGAGATTGGTGGGCTGTGCATAGAGCAGCCACAAAGTTACCTTGAACAATTTGAATTTGAGCATGCCACTGCTTCAGTTTGTGAGTGTCCAAGTCCCTCAAGTTCTTTCTTCTAATAGCATATGTGTGTGTGTGCATGTCTGTGTATATCTCCATGTTTTCTCTAGTCCTCCCTTTTTATTTCAGTGAAATTCACATAATGGAGAATTAATAATTTTAAAGTGAACTATTCAGTGGCATTTACTGCATCCATAATTTTGTGCAATTATGACCTCTATTTCCAGAACATTTTCATTACCTCAAAATGAGACTCCATCTGCATTAAGTCACCACTCTTTGATTCCCCTTTCCCAGTCTCTGGCAACCACTAATTTTATTTCTATGAACAGATTGCTTGTCTTGGACATTTCATATCAATGGAATCATATAACGTGGCCTTTTGTGTCTGGCTTCTTTCCCTCAGCATCGTGTTTTCAGGGTTCATCCATGTTGCAGCATGGATCAGTCCTTCTGAATCATATTCATTCATGTGGCTGAATCATGTTCCATTCTGGGGATAGACCACTTCTTTACCTATTTATCTACCTATGAACGTGTGTGTTCTGTCCACTGTTTTGACTGTTGTAAATAGTATGTGCTATGAGTATTCATTTTAACACCTATTTTTAATTCTTTTAGTAAAAATCACCAGTTTTTAACTTAATACCTAGTAGTGGAATTGCTGGATCATGTAGTAATTCAGATTAACTTTTTGAGTGTTATTTTTTGGCAAGCACTTTGAAATGTGTATTCTTTTCATCAAACCCACCCTCCTATGATTTAATTCTAACCCAGCCACAAAGAATGTTTCTCTTTCTTCTCAGGATGGCACCAGCAATCCTCTGATGGTGACGCCACCCTTGGCAGAGGCCCGCTGGACTGTGAGGGTAAGTGATCAGGACAGCTTCTTGGCTGTCTTCCAGATAGAATTGTTCTAGCAGTTCTTCAAGAATTGTTCTGGAATTCTTCTAGTTTGACATTGTTCTGAGCACTTTATAGAATGATTGCATCCCCTCTTCTGTCTCAGTGTGAGTGGCCATAGAATGTGGATGAAACATCTCTTCAAATGAATATTTTTTTTCTCTTCTTTTTTCTCACCTTCCTGTGTCTGAATTATATTTCATTATGGGGATACATCACTTCTTTATTCATCTACAAATGAACGTGTAGGTTCTGTCCACCCTTTGACTGTTGTGAATAGTATGTGCTATTTTTTTTTTTTAAATCTCATAACAAGTCTATGTACCTTGTTTTTCACAAGGTCTATGGTTTAACTTTCATATATGTATATGTTCGTGCGTATATGTATATATGTGTATATATATGTGTATATATATATATATACACATATATATACATATACGCACAAACATATACATATAATTGCACTTTAGGTTATGGGGTACATGTGCAGAATATGCAGGATTGTTGCATAGGTACATACGTGGCAATGTGGTTTGCTGCCTCCATACCCATCACCTATATCTGTCATTTCTTCCCATGTTATTCCTCCCAAACTCACTGCCGCCTGCAGTTCCCTCCCCAGTCCTCCCCCGCCGCACAGACCCCAGTGTGTGATACGTCCCCCCTTGTCTATGTGTTCTCATTGTTTAACACCTGCCTATAACAGAGAACATGCCCTGTTTGATTTTCTGTTCTTGTGTCAGTTTGCTGAGAATGATGGTTTCCAGATTTATCCAAGTCCCTAAAAAGGACACACACTCATCATTTTTTATGGCTGCATAGTATTCCATGGTGTGTATGTGCCACATTTTCCTTGTCCATTCTATCATCAATGGGCATTTGGGTTGGTTCCAGGTCTTTGCTATTGTAAATAGTGCCACAACGAACATACATGTGCCTGTGTCTTTTTTTTTTTTTTTTGAGGCGGAGTTTCACTCTTGTTGTTACCCAGGCTGGAGTGCAATGGCACGATCTCAGCTCACCGCAACCTCCGCCTCCTGGGTTCAGGCAATTCTCCTGCCTCAGCCTCCCGAGTAGCTGGGATTACAGGCATGTGCCACCATGCCCAGCTAATGTTTTGTATTTTTAGTAGAGACGGGGTTTCACCATGTTGACCAGGATGGTCTTGATCTCTTGACCTCGTGATCCACCCGCCTCGGCCTCCCAAAGTGCTGGGATTACAGGCTTGAGCCACCGTGCCTGGCCCCTTTTTTTTTTTCCTTACAATAGGCAAGGGACTCTGAGAAATACTTATTTCTGATATGTCAGAACTTTATCTTTTTTCTCTGCATCCAGCATGTAATAAGCCAAGAAAAGTCATCACCATGAATTTATGATGTGCAACATTACAAATGTTCCTTTTGAGGCTTTTGAACATGGAAAGTTGTGAATGCCCAGGATTCCTGTTAGAGATGAGATGAGGTCCTTGAATATCAGTGAGGAGAAAGGCAATGTACTGTTAGCTTTCATTAACTCTATGCCAAGCAGATTATAAAAATGCACATTTAATGAGAATGGCCTTTATAGCCCAGGAAAACTCAGAAAGTGCTGAATAAAAAATAGATGCCAGGCGTGGTGGCTGACACCTGTAATCCAGCAATTTGGGAGGCTGAGGTGGGGGAATCACCTGTGGTCAGGAGTTCAAAACCAGCCTGGCCAACATGGTGAAACCCCATCTCCACAAAAATACCAAAATTTTCCAGGCATGATGGTGGGTGTCTATAATCCAAGCCATTGAGGAGGCTGAGGTGGGAGAATCGCTTGAGCCTGGTAGGCAGAGGTTACAGTGAGCCAACATGCCATTGCACTCCAGCCTGGGTGACAGAGTAAAACTACATCTAAAAAAATAATTAGAAGAGGCTGCCTTTCTAGGATGCTAAACCTAAACTTATTTATAGACACCATTAGAGATAACAGAACATGGGAAATAGTTGTAGCTTAAACTTTGCTTAAAACTGATGTTTCTTTATGACTAGATTCAGATTAAGTTGACTCTTTTTTGAGTTAGTAATATCACAGTAGTGTTTCATCATCCTGTGCACATCACCATCTGAAATAAATTTATTTTATTATAGTTGATGTGAATTGTATTTACTTGGTAAATATGTTCTTCAGATTTTTTTCTACTCTAGAGTTATCTATTTTAATTTTTATTATTAATAGGTACTTAGGGGAGATTTATTAACTGATGTGCAAAAAACCAAAAAGATTAAACCAAATTTAATCTGATAGTCCTTTTTTCTTAGATTCTCTTGGCATGTAATGTGCTATAAATAATGAAGACTCCCATCTTCATTTACTGGTCAAATAAATTGAAAACCTAGGCTGTGCCACTTACTATATTTTTGACAAAATATTATCCTTGGGCCAGAAGCAATGACACCACTGGCAAACTTGTTAGAAATTCAAAAATTCAAGCTTTATTCTAAGTCTCCGGAGTCAACATCTACATTTTAACAAGAGCTCCTGTTTGTTGTTGCACAAAATAATATTTGAGAAATGTGTTTCTATTTTACTATGAAGTTTTTATTTACTAACTATAGACAGCTTATTTTGTATTATATAAATATAGCTTTCAGAAGTGCGTGTCTGTGTTGGTGTCCTTCATTTTATAATGTATGATCAAGAAAAGTATTGTATATACACTAGTTTTGTGGATCCTATGCCGTTTTGTTTTATCAGAGTTAAAGAGTACACTAGAGAGTATTTTTGTGCTAGAAAGTATTTTATTGTGCCTGGTGCAGTGACTCATGCTTGTAATGCCAGCACTTTGGGAGGCCAAGGTGTGTGGATCACCTGAGGTGAGAAGTTTGAGTCCAGACTGACCAACATAGTAAAACCCTGTCCCTACTAAAAGTACAAAGTTAGCTGAGCATGGTGGTGCATGGCTGTAATTTCAGCTACTTGGGAGACTGAGGCAGGTTAATTACTTGAATCCAGGAGGCATTGGTTGCAATGAGCAGAGATCATGCATTGCACTCCAGCATTGAAATTCTGTTTCAAATATATACATATATATATATGTATATATAATTGGATAATTACACTCATATAAGTCAGAAATACTTCTTTTTGCTCTCAATTTGCCTGATGTAAAATTTAGAATTCTTCCGATTACTACCTGCTAAATTACTTGAATCCAGGAGGCATTGGTTGCAATGAGCAGACATCATGCATTGCACTCCAGCATTGAAATTCTGTTTCAAATATATACATATATACATATATATATATATAATTGGATAATTACACTCATATAAGTCAGAAACACTTCTTTTTGCTCTCAATTTGCCTGATGTAAAATTTAGAATTCTTCCGATGACCACCTGCTAAATATATTATGTTTTTCAGGAGATGTTGACATTCAGGGATGTGGCCAAAGGATTCTGTCCAGAAGAGTGGGAATGCCTTGATTCTTCTCAGCAACATTTGTATAGGGATGTGATGTTAGAGAACTACAGAAACCTGGTGTCCCTGGGTGAGAATAACTTCAATATACAATTCACATTCCACACTTAATAATTTATTTTGTTTTGTTTTCTGGGAATTTATGCTTTGCATGAATGAGTTTCAGATTCCTGCTTCAAAATAAAGCAAGAAAATGGGTATCTGTTGAGGTAGAAAAAATTTCAAGATGATTTATCTTAACAACAATCTTTTTTAATACCAGAAATGTAGTGGCATAAAATATTGTCACCTATACGTTAAAATCAAATTGTTACCACTAATTTTTTATTATTACTGAGTAGTAGAGCTAAGAACCCACAAATTCAAAATGCTATATAAATATTGTAAAATTCCCCTTAGGAAACAGTATATTGACATTAATTTTCTAGAATCGTTTATAATGTTCTCTTCTCTACTGAGCACAGTACTAGATTGATAATTGGACTAGCAAGAGTCATGTTCTGTTTTCTAATAAAACAGGTCTTGGTGACTCCAAGCCAGAATTAATTACCCATCTGGAGCAAGGAAAAGATCCTTGGAATGTGAAGAGACAGGAGACAGTAGTCAAACACTCAGGTAGGTAGGAGTGAATGAAGCAAATGACACAAATGAGAGTTCCTGGTGTCAAGGAGGGTGCCAGATTTTTAATTATAATTTAAGAGGCTCTCTGCCAATGGAAATAGTTTCTGATTAGCCTACATTTCTTTCTCTTGCTTTGACATAAGGACATCTTTTGTCTCATTCTCATTAACTTTTAATGTCCTCTTCAGTTATGGTTATTTTGATTGTTTTCTTAGTTTACATTGATAATGAAAGTCTTAATAATAACTTAAAAGAATGTGTGATCTGAATGCTCTGTCATTGCTTTGAAAGAAATAGTAATATCTGTAATTTTGGGAAACCCTATGTTAAACAATTTTTAAGGTTTTTTTTGTATGATACCTAAAATATAATAGATTTTTGATGATATTGGGAATTAGTTAAGAAATCCCAGGAACATCAAAAAGATGTATGTTTCTGCTTTATACTTTTCTATCCTACAGGGGTTTTAAATGTGATTTTATAGAAATTTATACTCAGTAATTTAGTCAAAACACTAAGCATCTCCCTAAATATAAGAATGTCTAAAATTTTGTTACTTGAAAATGTTACCGTTTTTATATAAACTGATATTGATAAACTCTGTACGCCTAAATCCCTCAACTGTAATGTTTATCTACTTCATACATTTATCAAATAGACTGTCATTGAGGAGCTTAAAATATTGTTGAGTATATATTAAAAGCTCAATTTTAACTTTATTTTTAAATAATTTGTATCTTAAAATTTTTCCTTATTTAATATAAGGCTTACTGGGCCTCTGTTTTTCAAATATATGTGTATATGTATATATACACACAATGCTCATATGTATACACCTGTGTATATATGTATGTGTTTTTAACATGGATATTTTCACAAATAATAACTGAATATTTTGATATTTATTGTATACAATTTATTGATTTTATATGTATGCATAATAGATGGTTAGTATAATAAAATTAATGAACAGATGTATCACCTTATATAGTTACCATTTGTGTAGTGAGAACAGTTAAGATCTGTCAGCAAATTTTCAGCATACAAAAGAGCATTATTAACTAAAGTCATCAAGCTGTAAATTAAGTCACCACAACTTGTTTTGTGACTAAAAATTTGTACCATTTGAATAGCATCTCTTATTTTCCCCACCTTTTGTTTCTTCAAGTGGGGTAAATTTTCTCCTTTTTTTCTTTTTTTTTTTTTTAATTTATTTATTTTACTTTAGGTGTATACTATGTCTGGCATTTCTCCCCATGTTATCCCTCCCCACCACCTTTTTTTCTTATGTCCTGAGATCCTTTGATGAAATTTGGAAAGCAATACATAGCCATCTAATCTAATATTAAAAGATTTACTTAAAGACTGATTATAGCAATAATCCATGCTATGGATATTTAGTGTTTCACAAACATGTTCTCAGTTGTGTCTTGTTACTTTTATATGTTATTTCTAAGTTAAAGAGATTTTTTCTCATTTTGTTTTAAGATTTCATAATCTTTTGCTTTTCTAGTTGACTTTGGCATTGCAATACTTTAGTATTGTGACAAGCATTTACCTTTCTTCTCAGCATTACTTTATCATTGTGTTGGTTGTGTACTAAACCTGGTTACCTTCTGCAGCATAGAAAAATTCCAGGCATGCGAAAGAGGGGAAATAATAGCCATATACTTAGTATAAATGATTTAGCAGGTAACATATGTGAAAGCTTCAAAAGTAAAAGAGAAAAACCACAGTTTAAAATAGGGATTGGAATTTTGTGTTCCAATTGGAATTGATTCTTAAAAACCAGGTTTGTTTATTTTACTGTGGTGGAGAAAAATTTTGTGATGTATGCTTACTGTGCTCTTAAATTCTCTAAGTGCATGCATTTTCAAAAACCACTATGTTAGACAGTTTTAAAAGATCTGTTTTTGCATTACATTAGACATCTATGAGAGGAGTAGGTGAAACATTAAAATTTGGTTAAGAGATTCCAGAGGCACCAGAAACAAATGTCATATTTTCTCTGCTTTGTAATTTCCAGTCAGGTGGTCATATAGAAAATGAGACAGAACTTTCATCAGAGCACAAAACATCTAGACAAATAACTTAATGGTTGAATATTTGATTTTACTTACCTCATACATTTCTTAAAAACGCTAATATAGGTTACAACACTGCTCAGCATATAGTAAATTCCCAATTATTACTATTTTTTTAATAACTATTCTATCATTTTATCTTACTATGAAGATTAGTAGGACTGTGTCCTACATTTTTTCTTTTTACTTTCTCATTCTCTGTGTGCCAACTTTGCCTGCAATTTCACAAGTTCTAAGGTAATGTACTTGAATGCATATGTTATATAAAAACTGAATTATATAATTAATATGCACCTCATATGCATTAAAAATTTTTATACATTTACTGAACATAAAAAGTTACTAGCATTTTTATTCACTTTTCTCAAACTATGTGATTTAAATAATCATATACATTTGTTTCTAATTGTTCATTTAGTGTATTAGTGTTTCATACATATTGTGCAGTATTTATAGTGTATATATTATTTAGAAATGTAATAGTTTGCTTTGCTTCCAAAGGTCAAATTATAACCTTTACATTTTGTGTAAAAATAGCAAAATAATAATGACGTAAAAAGAAGATTCTTCTGCACTTGTTTCTGTACTTGTACTATTTCAGTTCTTGTTTCTTCATGTTTGTTAAAGTATGAATGATAATAATGCATTTTCTATAAAATGTTATGTCTTTCATTGTACACTAATGATTCAAATTTCATGGCCTTCAATAGCAAAGACATGGAATCAACCTAGATGCCCAGTAGGGCATCTTCTATTGGATGAAGAAAATATGATACCTATACACCCTGAAATATGACATCGCCATAAAAACAGGACATACTTAAATTCTTTGTAACAATGTTGATGTACATGGAGGTCATTATGTAAAGTAAATTAATGCAGAAACAGGAAACCAAAAGATGCATGTTCTTACTTGTGAGAGCTAAGTACTGGGTATATGTAAATATAAAGATGAAAACAATATACATGGGAGACCACTGGAGGAGGAAGGAAGAGAATAAAAGAGCTAAAAGACTACCTATTGTGTACTGTGATTACTACCTGTGTAGTACTAGTACCCCAAAGCTTAGCAGTCCATAGTATACCCATACGGCAAACCTATACATGTAACCTCTGAACCCAAAGTAAAAGTTAAAACAAAACAAAACAAAACACCAAAATATGTTCTCTTTGTAAATGTGCAGTCATAGTTGAAAACTGTAGCTATCTAGAAGAAATCTTTTTTAGTAGGACATTATGCTTAGTCAATTGTTTTCATTAATTTTTTGTTGTTGTTAAATTGTGTTCTGCCATTTTACATTCCTTTGATTTTAGTACAGGCTATGTAACATTAATTCATTGTGTTTTTGTTTTTATTTACAAAGTAAAATTTTATATGTCAATATTTAATCCTGTATACATTAAGACAATGTTTGGACAAAAGTGAGATATGAATCTGCTATATATCTATTGCCAATTTAATTATTTTTGTGTTTGTTTGACTGTATACATATTGTCCCTCTTTCACAACTTGAATAGTTGGGTTTTTTTTTTTTGGTTGATTGTGGTTGTTTTATTTTATTTATTTATTTTTTTTGAGACAGAGTTTCGCTCTTGTTACCCAGGCTGGAGTGCAATGACGCGATCTTGGCTCACCACAACCTCTGTCTCCTGGGTTCAAGCAATTCTCCTGCCGCAGCCTCCCAAGTAGCTGGGAATACAGGCGCGCACCACCATGCCCAGCTAATTTTTGTATTTTTAGTAGAGACGGGGTTTCACCATGTTGACCAGGATGGTCTCGATCTCTTGACCTCGTGATCCACTTGTCTCGGCCTCCCAAAGTACTGGGATTATAGGTGTGAGCTACCGCACCCGGCGGTTGTTTTATTTTTAATTCTAAAAAATGCATAACAAAATTTATAATCTTTAATTTTTCAATTATATAGTTAAGTATATTAGCAACATATCACTAGAACATATTAATTTTTATAAAATAAATATGCAATATACATGAATCCACTATTTATTCCTATTAACTTGCACTTTCCAAACATTCTGTTTTCTCTTTTTAAAGATGTAACTATTTTAGATACTCCCTGTAAGTATATTCCTACAGTATTTTTTTTGTGTGTGACTAATATTAAATTTAACATAATGTCTTCAAATTTTGTCTTTATGGTAAATACTAGAAAATTTTCTGCTTTTTAAAAGTGGAGTAATACTTCATTTTCTTTGTATTTCAAATTATGTTTGTCCATTTATTTGATACAAGAAGTTTAAATTGTTTTCACCTATTGGCTTTTGTGGATAATGCTTCAATAAATTATGTGTGAATAACTCATTTAACCATATATGCAAGAGTTTATATCTGTGCGTCCTTCTATTTTACTGCTTTTGGTGTTCTGCCTTTATACCAGTACTAAAGTGTTTTGTTTACTGTAGCTTTGTTTTGTGTTTGGAAATTATTAAGCGTAATGGCTTCAATATTTTTCTTTTTATTTATTTATTTTAAATTTATTTATTTTACTTTAGGTGCATACTATATCTGGCATTTCTCCCATGTTATACCTCCCTGCCCCATGCTGTCTCTCCCCTACACGCCAATCTGCGCTCCTCTCCCTGAGTCTACCTGTTCTCTTGTGTAACATCCACCTATGAGTAAGAACATATGGTGTTTGGCTTTCTGTACTTGTGTCACTTTGCTGAGAATGATGGTTTCCGGATTCATCCAAGTCCCTAAAAAGGAACGAACTCATCGTTTTTGATGGATGCATAGTATTCCATGGAGTATATGTACCACATTTTCTTTGCCCAGTCTGTCATTGGTGGGCATTTGGTTTGGTTCCAGTTCTTTGCTCTTGTACACAGGGCTGCAATGAACATACGTGTGCATGTGTCTTTATAGTAGAATGATTTATAGTTCTTTGGGTATATACCCAGTAATGAGATTGCTGGGTCAAATGGAATTTCTATTTCTAGATCCTTGAGAAATTGCCACACTGTCTTCCACAATGGTTGAACTAATTTACATTCCCACTAACAGTGTAAAAGTGTTCCTATTTCTCCACATCCTCTCCAGCATCTGTTGTCTCCAGATTTTTTTAATGATTGCCATTCTAACTGGTGTGAGATGGTATCTCAATGTGGTTTTGATTTGCATTTCTCTAATGACTAGTGATGATGAGCATTTTTTCATATATTTGTTGGCCTCATAAATGTCTTCTTTTGAAAAGTGTTCATATCCTTTGCCTGCTTTTGAATCAGGTTTTTTTTCTTGTAGATCTGTTTTAGTTCTTTGTAGATTCTGGATATTAGCCCTTTGTCAGATGGGTAGATTGCAAAAATTTTTTCTCATTCTGTTGGTTACCAGTTTGCTCTAATAATGGTTTATTTTGCTGTAAAGAAGCTCTAGAGTTTAATTAGATCCCATTTGTCTATCTTGGCTTCTATTGCCATTGCTTTCAGTATTTCAGTCATGAAGTCCTTGCCTATGCCTATGTCCTGGATGGTTTTGCCTATGTTTTCTTTTAATATTTTTATGGTGTTAGGTTTTACGTTTAAATCTTTGATCCATCTAGAGTTTATTTTAGTGTAAGGTGACAGGTAGGGGGTCCAGTTTCTGCTTCCTGCACATTGCTAGCCAGTTTTCCCAACACCATTTATTAAACATGGAGTCCTTTCCCCATTGCTTGTTTTTGCTGGATTTGTCAAAGGTCAGATGGTTATAGATGTGTGGTGTTTCTTCTGTTCTGTTCCATTGGTCTATGTCTCTGTGTTGGTACCAGTACCATGCTGTTTTGATTACTGTAGCCTTGTAGTATAGTTTGAAGTCCAGAAGTGTGATGCCTCCAGCTTTGTTCTTTTTGCTTAGGATTGTCTTGGCTATGCAGTGTCTTTTGTGATTCCATATGAAGTTTAAAGTGTTTTTTTCCCAGTTCTGTGAAGAAGGCCATTGGTAGCTTGATGGGGATAGCATTAAATCTATAGATTACTTTGGGCAGTATGGCCATTTTCACGATATTGATTCTTCCTAACCATAAGCATGGAATGTTTCTCCATCTGTTTGTGTCTTCTTATTTCGTTGAGCAGTGGTTTGTAGTTCTCCTTGAAGAGGTCCTTTACATTCTTTGTTAGTTGTATTCCTAGGTATTTTATTCTCTTTGTAGCAATTGTGAGTGGGAGTTCACTCTTGATTTGGCTCTCTGTCATTGGTATATAGGAATACTTGTGATTTCTGCATGTTGATTTTGTATCCTGAGACTTTGCTGAAGATACTTATCAGTTTGAGAATATTTTGGCCCGAGACGGTGGGATCTTCTAGATATACAATCATGTCATCTGTAAATAGCAACAGTTTGACTTCCTCCTTTTCTAATTGAATACCGTTTATTTCTTTTTCTTGCCTGATTTCTCTGGCTAGAACTTCCATGTTGAATAGGAGTGGTGAGAGGGAACCCTTGCCTAGTGCCTGATTTCAAAGGGAATTTTTCCATCTTTTGCCTGCGCAGTATGATATTGGCTGCAGGTTTTTGATACAAAGTTTTTATCATTTTATGATACATTCCATCAATAACTAGTTTAGTGAGAATTTTTAGCATGAAGGGCTGTTGAATTTTATCGAAGGCCTTCTCTGCATCTAGATAATCATGTGGTTTTTGTCTTTGGTTCCATTTATATGTTGGTTTACATTTATGGATTTGCGTATGTTGAACCAACTTTGCATCCCCGGGATGAAGCCTATTTGGTCGTGATGGATAAGCTTCTTGATGTGCTGTTGCAATCTGTTTGCCAGTGTTTTATTGAAGATTTTTGCGTCGATGTTCATCATGGATATTGGCCTGAAGGTTTCTTTTTTAGCTGAGTCTCTACCTGGTGTTGGTATCAGGATGATGTTGGTCTCATAAAATGAGTTAGGGAGGATTCGTCCTTTTGTATTGTTTGATACAGTTTCAGAAGGAATGGAACCAGCTCCTCTTTGTACGTCTGGTAGAATTCGCCTGTGAACCCGTGTGGATCTGGACTTTTTTTGATTGGTAGGCTATTGATTGCTGCTTCTATGTCAGCCCTTGTTACTCGTCTATTCAGGGTTTCAACTTCCTCCTGGCATAGTCTTGGTAGAGTACAAGTGTCCAGAAGTTTATCCATTTCTTCCTAGTTTACTGGTTTATGTGAGCAGAGCTGTTTGTAGTAATCTCTGATGGTAGTTTGTATTTCTGTGGGATTAGTGGTAATATCCCCTTGATCGTTTTTTATTGAATCTGTTTGATTCTTCTCCCTTTTCTTTTTTATTTATCTGGCTAGCAGTCTATTTTGTTGATCTTTAAAAAAAAAAAAAAAACAGCTCCTGGATTTATTGATTTTTTTTTTTTTTGAAGTGTTTTTTATGTCTCTATCTCCTTCAGTTCTGCTCTGATCTTAGTTATCTTTTGTCTTCTGCTGGCTTTTGAGGTTTTTTGATCTTGTTACTCCAGCTCTTTCAATTTTGATGATAAGGTGTCAATTTTAGATGTTTCCTTTCTTCTCTGTTGGGCATTTATTACTATAAATTTCCCTCTTGACACTGCTTTAAAGGTGTCCCAGAGATTCTGGTAAGTTGTGTCTTCATTCTGGTTGGTTTCAAAGAACATCTTTTTTTCTGCCTTCATTTCATTGTTTATCCAATCGACAGTCAGAAGCAAGTTGTTCAGTTTCCAAGTGGTTTTGCACGTTTGAGTGTGTTTCTTAATTGTGAGTTCTAGTCTGATTGTGCTGTGGTCTGATAGACTGTTATGATTTCTATTTTTAGCATTTGCTGAGGAGTGATTTACTTCCAATGATGTGGTCAATTTTAGAGTAAGTGCAATGTGGTGCTGAGAAAAATGTATATTCTGTGGATTTGGGGTGGAGTGTTCTGTATATGTCTATTAGATCCGCTTGGTCCAGCTCTGCATTCAAGTCCTGGATATCCTTGTTAATTTTCTGTCTTGTTGATCTGTCTAATATGTACTGTGGAGCGTTGATGTCTCCCACTATTACTGTGTGGGCATCTAAATCTCATTTTAGGTCGTTTAGAACTTCCTTGATGTATCTGAGTGCTCCTGTGTTGGGGGCATATATATTTAGGTTAGTTAGCTCTTCCTGTTGGATTGATCCTTTTACCATTATGTAGTGTCCTTCTTTGTCTCTTTTGATCTTTGTTGGTTTGAAGTCCATTTCGTCAGAGACTATGATTACAACCCCTGCTTTTTATTGTTCTTAATTTGCTTGGTAAATCTTCTTCCATCCCTTTATTTTGCATCTGTGTGTGTCTTTGTAAGTGGTATGGGTTTCCTGAATACAGCACACTGATGGGTTCTGACTTTTTATCCAATTTGCCAGTCTCTGTCTTTTCATTGGGGCATTTAGGCCATTTACATTCAATGTTAATATTGCTATTTGTGAATTTGATGATACCATTTTGCTACTGGCTGGTTTTCTTTGCCATTAGTTGACTCATTTTCTTCATTGCATTTTTGGTCTTTGTCCACTGGTTTGCTTTTGCTGTGACTGGTACTTGTTCCTTTCTGTGCTTAGTGTTTCTTTTAGGAAAATAAACATTTTGTTTCTTATAGGGCAGGTCTGGTGGTGACAAAATCTCTCAGTAATTGCTTGTCCATAAAAGATTTTATTTCTCTTTCACTTAATGAAACTTAGTTTTTCTGGATGTGAGATTCTGGGTTGAAAGTTCTTTTCTTTAAGGATGTTGAATATTGGCCCCTACTCTCTTCTGGCTTGTAGGGTTTCTCCTGAGAGATCTGCTGTGAGTCTGATTGGCTTCCCTTTGTTGGTGATCTGACCTTTCTCTCTGGCTGCCCTCAGCATTTTTTCCTTCATTTCAACCCTGGTGAAACTGCCGATTATGTGCCTTCAGGCTGCTCTTCTTGAGGAATATCTTTGTGGACTTCTCTGTATTTCTTGAAGTTGAAATTTGGACTGCCTTGCTAGGCTTGGGATGTTTTCGTGGATAATATCCTGGAGTATGTTTTCCCGCTTGGAATCATTCTCCCCATCATATTCAGGTACACTGATCAAGCATAGATTAGGTCTTTTCATATGATCCAATATTTCTTGGAGGCTTTGTTCATTTATTTTCACCATTTTTCCTTTTGTCTTGCCTTCTCTTTTTGTTTCATTGAGTTAATCTTCAATCTCTGATATCCTTTCTTCTGCTTGATCGATTTGGCTATTACAACTTGTATTTGCTTCACGTAGTTATTGTGCTGTGTTTTTCAATTCCATCAAGTTGTTTATGTTCTTCTCTAAGCTGGCTATTCTAGTTAGCATTTCGACTAACCTTTTTCAACGTTTTTTGTTTCTTTGCATTGAGTTAGAATGTGTTCCTTTAGCTCAGAAAAGTTTGTTATCCACCTTCTGAAGCCTGTTACTGTCAATTTGTTGCACAGCTTGGTCAAGTTGTGATCCTGTGTTGAGGAGTTGTGATCCCTTGAAGGAGAAGAGGTGTTCTGGTCTTTGATGGTTTCATCTTTTTGAACTGTTTTTTTCCCATCTTTGTGGGTTTACCTGGCTGTCATGTCAAGGAGCTGTTTGATGAGGTCGCTTTTCTGCCCATGGAAGCACTTCTGGGTTTCTAGGGACTCCTTCAGCTTACTAGAAAAGCTCGTATCTTTTTTGTTTATACTGTGAGATTAGGCCCACCTCTTCCACTGACCTGTAGGTGCTGCTGGGTTGTCAAGAACACAGTCCCGCTGCTATGTAGACTTCCTGTGTTTTTTGTTAAAACATGTAGCCCAGCCCCACCCTCTAGTTGTGGGTTCTGCCCTTCCTCCACTGGGGTGGATCATTTAGGGTTCATCTCAGACTGCCGCACTAGCTGTACAACCCACTAGAGTCAGAGCTTCAGCCCACTGGGGTTTGTAGGATAGGATAGGGACCCAACCAGCCGCACTTGGCCATCTTCCCCTTTCAGCTTCCTCTGGTCTTGGGGTGGGGGCCTGTTCAGCTGCTCCCACTGACAGCTCCCGCTCTCTCTCGGCAAGGTGAGGGGGCGTTATCTCAGTCTGCAGGCTCTTATTCAACTCCACGCTTGTAATTCCCAGTGCTTGAGTAGCAAAGATTTCCTGTTCTGTGTATTGCTCAGGCTTTGGGGGAAGCACTGTATCTGGACTGGTGTGCTAGAGAGGGAGCCTCTGACTTGCCAGTCAGATAGATACACTTTCCTGGGTGAAGCTGCAGCCTTCCCTGCCTCGGTCTGCCCTGAGTAGGCTTTGATCACCATCAGACCAGACCCATTGGAATGCACCTGGTACCTCAGTTGGAGCTAAGATATCTCTGGATTTCTGCACCTCTCTCGCTGGGTGTTGTGCACTGGAGTTGTGTCTAATCAGCCATCCCAAATCGTAGTTCTCTTCTTCTTTAAGATTATTGGGCTTTTTATGGCCCCTGGAAATTTCATATAATTTTGTTTTTGTGGTTTTCTATTTTTAGAAAAGCAAAAATGGAAATTTAGAAGGATTCTGTTTAATATGTGAGTCACTTTGGGCAATATGGATGTCCTCATATTATTATATCTTTCAACCCTTGAACAAGAACATGCTGAAGAATGTGTTTAATTTTTATAGTTTGTAAATTTTTCAGTTTTCCTTCTGTTACTGATTTATATTTTCATTCTATTTGGGATATAAAGAATAGTTCAAAATTTTAATGTTAAAACATTTGTTAAGACTTGTGGTATCACAGGTGGTCTATCTAACAAAACGTTTCATGATCTGTTAAAAAGAATGTGTATTCTGCTTTCTGTATACATTTGTTAGCTGTAATTGTTTTATAGTGCATTCAAGTTTTTGTTCCCTTATTAATACTTAGTTTTGCTTTATTCATTACTGAAAGTGGGATATTGAAATACCCTACCATTATTACATTGTTATCTATTTTTTGCTTCAATTCTGTCAATGTTTGCTTCATATGTTTGAAAGAAAAACTAATATCAGTTCTATTTGTAGGTTCTTCATGAATGAACCCTCCTATAATTTATTGTCTTACTTTGTCTGTTGTGAATTTTGACTTAAACTACATGAAATATAACAGCTTTTGATTAATTTTTGCCTCTCCTTATTTGGTTAATACTTGCATGGAATGTTTTTTCTATCCTGCCGTTTTCAATCTGTTGTTAAATTGGATCTGAGATGAGTCTCTTGGAGACATGATATAGTTAGATCTTTTATTTTTAAGTTCTTATAGTCAGTATATGAGTTAGATTGGAAAGTTTAATCCATTATTTAAATAATTTTATGAAAAACAAAATCTTACTATTGCCATTCTATTGTTTTATTTGGCACTTTTAGCAATTTTGTCTCTATCGCTTCTTTCTTTGTGTAATATTTAGTTGATAGTGAAATTCCTTGACTTCAACTTTTTGTTTGTCTTTATAGGTATTTTCCATGTGGTAAACATGGGGATTACCGAAAACCTCTTAAAGTTACTATTGATTTTAAACTGGTAACGACTGTTAACACCATCTGTTGCACACAAAAATTTATCCTCATTATGTTTACTCTCAACTTTGTTATCAGTATCACTAATAATATACTATGTTGCATATATATTAAAATTTTCGAAATTGTTTGTATGCTTGTATCTTTCTTTTTTTCCTGTTATTTTAACAAATCAAGGAATAGTTGAAACATTTAAATTGTAAGCATAATTAAATTTTTTTTTGAATATAGTAATAGTACTACACATTTTTATAGTTATTTGCATATTTTTTAAGATAGTTATGTATTTTTGCATGATTTGATGTTGTTTTTCAGTATATCTTATTTTCAGTGAGAGAAACTTATACATTTCTTATAGAAAGGTTTTCACACAGTTTTCTACATTTTGGTTATCTTGGAAAGTCATTTTTTTCTTTTATTTGAAAGGATACCTTGCTGAACATAGTATTCTTGTTTAGACTTTTTTTTTTTTTTAGTGTTTTAACTTTATCATCTAACTTTGTTCTTGCCTCAAAAGTTTCTGTTTACAAATCTCATGGCTGTCTTGCAGGAGCATGGCTATAAATGACACCCTTCTTTTCTCTTCTCTTGCATTCCAGATTCCCTTCTTATTTGTGACTTTCAAATCATTGTTATGTTGTGGAGTTATTGCTGTTGTTATTGTTGTTTGGTATTTCTTTGTGTTAATCTTAGTTAAAATTTGCTTAGCTTCTTGATTTTTAGTTTATTTTTTAATATGTGGAAGTGCGTATCAGTCTTTATACTTCTGTGTCACAATTTTTTGTATGTGCTTATCTTTTAGGCAATAGTTTCATTTTGTTATTTTATTTTGTTTCTATGTTCCCATTTCACTAATTGAGCATCACTAAGGTGGTTTGTTTTTCTTTCAAAAAATAGTTCTAGCTGAATTCACATTGTTTCAGATAATTTTTATGTATGGATTTTTTTATGATTGATTTCTGGATATTCATTTTATTCTTTGATTCAGCCATATCGTCCTGATGTTTTGTGTATGTAATCTTTGGTTGCGATTTGTACAAACAAGCCACATGTCAAAATATTTATGTAGTGGCTTTGGTTTGGGGTACTGTGGCACCAAGCTTTTAGGCTAGAGATTTTTTGAGTCTCTCAAACCTGTTCTATGGATGTGATTTCTCTGGGCTTGCGAGTTTTTCTGTTAAAGAAGATTCCCGTGTTTTTTATAGGGACCATACAATCACTTTCTATGCCCGTTGCCTGTCTATGGTACTGAAGTTTTTCTTCTTTTGTAACTGTCTTTTATTTCAGCTGACCAAACCTGTCATTCAAAGTATATCACCATTTCTTTCAGCACTGTCATAGAACATAGAAATTATTTTTTGGCAAGGCTAAAGAAAGCCAGGAGTATGGACACATTGGCACTATTTATTTTTCAAAGGTGAAGCCAGAAATTGGGTGTTTATACTCAAAGGCACCATGTTGTAGTAGGGAAAAAGAATGGGTGTAGTGGGTAAATACCTTTTTTTCCACTTCTGTATAATTCTTGGCATTTTGCTCACTTGTGGTGTTGCAAATACTTAACTGGTTTTTATATTTATTTTGGTTAGTATATTTCTATTAAGTTTATATGTGTATAAAGAAATTAGAGCAGGTAGCATTTTGTTGTCTTACTGTGTTAATGTACTTAGTATAATTTTATATTTATAAAGTATATTCACCTTAACCTAACAGGTGAGATCATTTGTTTTCAACTGTTTCTTTTTTTTTTTTTTTTTTTTTTTTTCTTTTTTGCTGCAGAAGTATTGCCAAAGCAGGACATAAAAGATTCATCTAAAAATATAACACTGAGAAAATATGAAAAGTGTCACCTTGATAATTTATACTTAAGGAAAGAATGGCCAAATGTGAATAATTGCAAGGGGCCGAAGAGTAGTTATAATTGCCCTCATCAATGTTTATTGACCACCCATAGCAAAACATGTAAATGTAGTAAATGTGGCAAAGCTTTTGAGTCATGCTCATTTGTAAATGAAGATAAGAAAATTTATAGCAGAGAGAAGTCTTACAAATGTGAAGAATGCGGCGGAGCCTTCAATAGCTTCTCAGACTTTATTCAACACAAGAAAATTCATACTGGAGAGAAACCCTACAAGTGTGAGGAATGTGGCAAAGGTTTTATCTGCTCCTCAACTCTTATTAAACACAAGAGAATACATACTGTAGAGAGACCTACAAATGTGAAAAATGTGGTAAAGTCTTTAGGATTTTTTCAAGGCTTGCTTTTCATAAGAGAATTCATACTGGAGAGAGACCTTATAGATGTGAAGAATGTGGCAAAGCCTTTGATTGCCTCTCAACTCTTAATAGACACAAGATAATTCATACTGGAGAGGGACGTTACAAATGTGAAGAATGTGGCAAAGTTCTTAGGGTTTTTTCAGAGCTTACTATTCATAAGAGAATTCACACTGGAGAGAGGCCTTACAAATGTGAAGAATGAGGAAAAGCCTTTGGTTGCTCCCCAACTCTTAATTAGCACAAGATAATTCATACCTGAGAGAGACCTTACAAATGTGAAGAATGTGGCAAAATCTTTGTTTGGTCCTCAATTTTTGTTAGACACAAGAGAATTCATACTGGAGAGAAACCTTACAGATGTGAGGAATGTGGCCAAGCCTTTGATTGTTCCTCAATTCTTAATAGACACGAGAATCCATACTGGAGAGAGACCTTACAAATGTGAAGAATGTGGCAAAATCCTTAGGGTTTTTTCAGAGCTTACTGTTCATAAGAGAATTCATACTGGAGAGAGACCTTACAAATGTGAAGAATGTGGAAAAGCCTTTGGCTGCAACTCAACTCTTGTTAGACACAAGAAAATCCATAGTGGAGAGAAACCTTAAAAATGTGAAGAATGTGGCAAAGCTTGTATGTGGTCCTCGGGTCTTATTGATCATAAGAGAGCTCATACTGGAGACAAACCCTATCTATGTGAAGAGTATGGCACAACTTTTTCCACTTCTCAAACCTGATTAAGCAGAAAAGAATTCATGCTAGAAGCAGACCTTACAAATGTGAAGAATGTGGCAAAGCCTTGAAATGCTTCTCAACCCTTTCAAAACATGACGCTATTCATAATGAAGAAAAACTCTACAAGTGTTCAAAATGTAAAAAAGCCTTTAAAAGTTCCCCAGATTTTGTTGAATATTGAAGATTTCATACTGAAAAAAAAATACAATATAAATTTACTCTTGAGGGGCATTTAAAAAGAGAATTACAGTCCACAATTTTACTTTGTAAAAATTTACTGTACAGAAAAATTAAAAAGAGATGAAATACTTTTGCTTGCATTACAGATCTTATTATACACAGAAAAATTTAAAAGGAATACCTTCTAGTACTTTCACAAAAATATCAAATTTTTAAAAAGAATAATGGCTCCTGGATTTACTGATTTTTAGAAATAGTTTCAGTATTTTTAGCTCTAAATTTTGTTCTTAATATTGTTTTATTCTGGCATTGAGATTTGTTTGCACTTCTCTAGTTTATGGACTTGTAAAATTAGGTTGTTGGCATGATCTTCCTAACTTTATGTTGTGAGCATTTAACACTGAATTATTGTGTTAACACTCCCTTGGCTGTGTCCTAAAGATTTGGTTTGTTATCACTAATTTCAAAAATCTTATTTATTCTGACATAGCAAGGCTATTCAATTTTCATGTAATTATGGTTTTTAGTGAATTTCTTAGTCTTGACTTGTAATTTGATTGTGCTGTGGTCCAAGAGATTGCTATATCAGCTGTTTTGCATTTTTTGAGGTATGTTTTATTTCCAATTATATGATTGATTTTAGAGCATGCATCATGGTGTTAAAAAAAGTATGTTTTATTATTTTTGGTTACAAAGTTCTATAGATATCTCTCAGGTCAATTTGACACAGTGCCAAATTTAGGTTTTTAATATCTTTGCTAATTTTCTGTATCGGTGATCTGTTATTGTCATTGAAGTGTTAAATTTCCCCATTACCATTGTGTAAGAGTTGATGTCTCTTAAAGGTCTCTAAGAACTTGATTTATGAATCTGGGTGCTTTTACACTGGATGTCTATGTATTTAGCATAGTTAACCCTTTACCTTTATATAATGCCCTTCTTTACCTTTTTATAATCTTTCTTGATTTAAATTATGTTTTGTCAAGAGACAAGTGTTGAACACTTGCTTTTTTCTGCCTTTATTTGCAAGGTGCATTTTTCTCCTTGTTTTTGCATCTATGTGACAAATGTCCTGGACACAGTATACAAGTGTGTCTTGATTATGCAGATTTGTCAGTTTGTCTTTTCTTTGGGGCATTTAGCCCATTTACATTTAAGGTTAGTGTTGGTACGTATGGATTTTATTCTGTCATCATAATCTTATCTCGTTATTTTACGGAATTGTTTATTGTGTAAAACAACTTGTTTTATGGTTGCTGTTGTATCACTGGTTTTTGTACCTCAATGTGTTTTTGTAGTATCTGGTAATGCTCTTTTCTATTTAGTTCTTTCTTCAGCAGTTCTAGTAAGGTAGTCCTAGTGGTAACAAATTTTCTTAGCTTTTTTTTTTTTTTTTTGAAACAGAGTCTCACTCTGTCATCCAGTTTGAAGTGCCATGGCATGATCTTGGCACACTACAATCTCCTCCTCCCAGGTTCAATCAATTCTCTGCCTCAGCCTCCCAAGTAGCTGGGATTACAGGCATTAGCCATCATGCTTGGCCTATCATTTTATTATCGGAATAGCACGTGATCTCTTTTTTACTTCTGAAACTAAATTTAGTCAGATATAAATTTTTGGTTAGAATTCATTTTAAAGAACATTGAATATTGAGATTTTATCCCTTTTGGCTCATAGGATTTCTGCTGAAAGATTTGTTGTTAGTCTAATGAGCTTCCCTTTTGAGCCTGTGTGGGTTTCACAGATCTCTGCTGATTAAACCTGCTTCATATCAGCAAATAGGGTTGTCTGATTTCCTAATAGTTTACTTACACCTCCCAGGAGTCTACCATATGCCAGAAAGCAATGGTGAATTTTTGTGGTTAAAAAGCTCAGGGCTTGGCCTTTAAAATGTTCCGTGTTATGGCCATTCAGGATCAGCTGTGTCTGGTGTTGTTTTATAGGGATAACAAATTCAGATCTCTCGCTACCACCCAAGAGATAAAGGATACTGCATAATCTCTTAAAACAGGAAGTCATTAGCTAATTACACTCCTTAATTGTGATCAAAAATGAAAATGAGAACCAAAAAGAGAAGACAACGTGGTACAGTACAACATTGAAACTCCGATTCTCCTGATGGGCAGCTGTCATTTTTCTGTGTGCTTTAAAATGAATTAGAATGGGCTGGACGTGGTGGCTCACGCCTGTAATCCCAGCACTTTGGGAGGCTAAGGCAGGCGGATCACAAGGTCAAGAGATCGAGACCATCCTGGTCAACATGGTGAAACCCTATCTCCAAAAATACAAAAAATTAGCTGGGCATGCTGGTGCGTGCCTGTAATTCCAGCTACTCAGGAGGCTGAGGCAGGAGAATTTCCTGAACCCAGGAGGTGGAGGTTGCGGTGAGCCCAGATCGCGCCATTGCACTCCAGCCTGGGTAACAAGAGCGAAACTCTGTCCCAAAAAAAAAAAAAAAAAAAGAATTAGAATGAAGAATTTTACAAAGCAAAAGTTGAGTAACCACATTTTTTATAGACTCCCTAAAGTTTACTTTTATAAGTGATTCAACATTACTCTTTTCTATATGATCATTTCACAAATTAAAATTTTATTCTATATGAGAAATTTATTAATTTCTATGGATACATAAAAATTGTACATATATACATAAATTGTACATATATACATATATGCTTGTATCAAAATACTACGTGTATTTTGGTACAAGCATACAATGTGTAATAAAGCTTAGTAGTTTTATTAGCTTTGTTAGTTTTAAGTCAGCTCAAACATTTATTCAAGAAAATTGTTTTCATGGCTTGGTTCCAGAACACTTATAATTTCTTTGCGTTGGGAACATTCCAGATCTTCTCCCTTAGCTATTTTGAGACATACAATAAAGTAGTGTTAACTAGTCTCTCTATTGTTTTAACAACCCTAGATTTTTTTTTAGTTTGTCTTTTATTTTGTTTGTCCTTCCTTTCTTCCTTCTTCCTTTTTCTTTCTTCTCTCTCTCTTTTTTTTTTTTGGGGGGGGGGGCAGTTTTACTTTCTCACCCAGGCTGTAGTGTAGTAGTATGATCTTGAGTCATGTCAACCTCTGCGTCCTAGGCTCAAAAGATTCACATGTGTCAGCGTTCTGAGTAGCTGAGATTACAGGCACATACTACCATGCCAGCTAATTTTTTATTTTTAGTAAAAATGGCATTCACTATGTTTGCCAGGCTGTGCTCTAACTCTTGGCCTCAAGTGATCCACCCGCCACAGCTTCTTAAAGTAATGGGATGACAGGCATGTGCCACCATTCCCAGTCAAGTGTATTTTTCTTAATTTTTGATTAAGTATTTTTGCTAATACTTGACTTAACATTTCTAAAGAAAAAGAAAAAGCAGAAATATAAAGCAGCATAGATTTCTTCTGTTTTTCTTTTAAACACATTTCCCAATACATAAGAAAAAAGAATAATGTATCTCATATACATCATAAGTGAAAAGAAAACAGATTGAAATATGATAAAATGTAGTATTGCACAGATAGAAAATGTAATTATATTACAATAATGCAGTTTTTTGAAAAGGAATATTAATAAAATCAATGAGTCACAGATTCATGATTATCTGTTGATGAAAATGCAAATTGTTTAAAATTGCACTTCTATGATTTTATAACAAAAAATATACTAGAAACATTGAATTGAGTGTGATTATGCAAAGTTTAAAATAATATCTTTCCAGAGGAAAGAGCCAAGATGGCCAAATAGACAAAACACAAGTGTGCAACACCTAGCAAGAGAGATGCAGAAATCCAGAGATCTCCTAGCTCCAACCGAGGTACCACATTTATTTCAACAGGTCTGGTCTGAGAATAAACAAAGCCCAGACAGGGCAGACTGACGCAGGGAGGGGTGCCATTTCACCCAGACAGTGTATCTGACTGGTGAGTCAGAGCCTCCCCCTCTGGCACTCCAGTCCAGATACAGTGCTTCCCCCAAAGCCTCAGCAATACACAGAACAGGGGATTTTTGCCAATCAGGCACCAGGAATTACAAGCATGGAGTTGAATAATAATTCAGGATGGTGTCCTGTATTGGTGCACAGATTTAAGCAAATGAATAAACCAAAAAGCTGGCCATGAGAGCCTGCTGACTGAGCTATCTCCCCCTCCCCCTGCCCAGAGAGAGGGAGCTGTAAGCAAGAGGATGGATGGAGCAGCTGGGTGGGGCCCTCTGCCATGATCAGAGAGGAAGTGGAAATTGGGGGGATGACCAGGTGTGGTTGGGCAGGTCCCTACCCTCCCACACAAACAGAGGGCTGAAGCACTAACTTTAGTGGGCTGTGCAGCCAATGCCGGAGTCTGAGCTGAACACTGAATGATCTAGCCCAGTGGAAAAAAAACCAACCAATCCTTAAAGAGGTGGTACTAGGCTTCATGTTTTAACAAAAAACAAAGGAAGACTAGCCACGGGATGGTGTTCTTGACCACCCAGCAGCCCCTCTAGGTCAGTGGAAGAGGCAGGCCTATTCTCCCAGTATAAATAAGACACATGAATCTTGCCAGGTAACCTGACGGAGTCCCTAGAAATCTAGTAGTGTCTTCACAGGCAGACAAGCGACCTCATCAAGCAGCTCCCTGAGATCACAGCCAGGTAAATCCACCAAGATGGGGGAAAAAAACAGTGCAAAAAATATGAAACCATCATAGACCAGAATATTTCTTCTCCTTCGAGGGATCACAGCTCAACAACATAGGAACACAACATGACCGAGAAAGAGTGCAACAAATTGACAGAAACAGGTTTCAGAAGGTGGATGATAACAAACTTCTCAACTAAAGGAACACGTTCTATCTCAATGCAAAGAAACCTCAATGCAAAGGAACAGGATCTATCTCAATACAAAGAAACCAAAAACTTTGAAAAAAGTTTAGATGAAATGCTAACTAGAATAAACAGCTTAGAGAAGAACATAAGTGACTTGATGGAGTTGAAAAACAGCATGAGTACTACGTGAAGCAAACACAAGTTATTTTTTTATTTTTATTTTACTTTAGCTGCATACTATATCTGGCATTTCTTCCCATGTTATCCTTCCCCACCCCCCATTGTCTCTCCCATATGCCCCCCAACTGTGCCCTGCAAACACAAGTTTTAATAGCCAAATCGATCAAGCAGAAGAAAGGATATCAGAGATTGAAGATTAACTTAATGAAGTAAAAAGAGAAGGCAAGACAAGGGAAAAAAACAGTTAAAAAAAAATGAACCAAGCCTCCAAGAAAAATGGTATTATGTGAAAAGGCCTAATCTGTGCTTGACTGGTATACCTGAATATCATGGAAAGAATGAATCCAAGCTGGAAAACATGCTGCATTATATTTTTCAGGAGAACTTCCCAAGCCTAGCAAGGCAGTCCAAATTTCAAATTCAAGAAATACAGAGAACTCCATGAAGATATTCCTCAAGAAGAGCAACCCCAAGGCACACAATTATCAGATTCATCAGGGTTGAAATGAAGGAAAAATGCTAAAGGCAGCCAGAGAGAAAGATCAGGTCACTCACAGAGGGAAGCCCATCAGACTCACAGCAGATCTCTTGGCAGAAACCCTACAAGCCAGAAGAGAGTGGGTGCGAATTGACATCCTTAAAGAAAAGAATTTTCAACCCAGAATCTCATATCCAGCCAAACTAAGTTTTGGAAGTGAAGGAGAAATAAAATCATTTATGGACAAGCAATCACTGAGATTTTGTCACCATCAGATTTGCCCTACAAGAGCTCCTGAAAGAAACACTAAGCATGGAAAGGAACTAGTACCAGTCACTGGAAAAGCACACCAGTCAGCAAAGACCAAAAATGCAATGAAGAAAATGAGTCAACTAATGGGAAAGGAAACCAGCTAGTAACAAAAAGGATCAAATTCACACATAACAATATTAACATTGAATGTAAATGGCCTAAATGCCCCAATCAAAAGACACAGACTGGCAAAATGGATAAAAAGTCAAGAATTATGAGTGTGCTGTATTCAGGAAATCCATCTCCCATATAAAGACACAGACAGACTCAAAATAAAGGGATAGAAGATTTACCAAGCAAATGGAGAACAAAAAAAAGCAGGGATTACAATCCTACTCTCTGATAAAACAGGCTTCAAACCTACTAAGATCAAAAGAGACTAAGAAAGGAATTACATAATGGTAAAATGATCAATCCAACAGGAAGAGTTAACCTAAATATATATGCACCCAACACAGGAGCACCCAGATATATAAAGCAAGTTCTAAACTACCTAAAGGAGATTTAGACTCTCACACTATAATATTGGGAGACATAAACACTCTACTGTCAATATTAGACAGATCAACGAGACAGACAATTAACAAGGACATACAGGACTTGAATGCAGTGCTGGACCAAGGGGACCTAATAGATGTATATACAGAATACTGTACTCCAAATCCACAGAATATACATTTTTCTCAGCACCACATCGCCTAATTCTAAAATTGACCACATCATTGGAAATAAATCACTTCTCAGCAAATGTAAAAGAACAGAAATCATAACAAACAATCTATTAGACCACAGTTCAATCAGACTAGAACTCAGGATTAAGAAACAAACTCAAATTCACACAACCACCTGGAAACTGAACAACTTGCTTCTGAGTGTCAACTGGATAAACAATGAAATGAAGGCAGAAATGAAGATGTCCTTCGAAACCAATCAAAATGAAGTCACAGAATCTCTGGGACACCTTTAAAGCAGGGTCGAGAGGGAAATTTATAGCAATGAATACCCACATGAGAAAGAAAGAAAGATCTAAAATTGACACCCTACAATCAAAATTGAAAGAACTAGACGAGCAAGATAAAAAAAAAAAAAAAAAACTCAAAAGCTATCATAAGACAAGAAATAATGAAGATCAGAGCCCAACTGAAGGAAATAGAAATACAATGAATAAATCCAGGAGCTGGTTTTTTGAAAAAATCAACAAAATAGACAGACTGCTAGCCAGACTAATAAAAAAGAAAAGAGAGAAGAATCAAATAGATGCAATAAAAAAAGATAAAGGGGACATAATCACTAATCCCACAGAAATACAAACTACCATCAGAGATTACTACAAACAACTCCATGCACATAAACCAGTAAACCAGGAAGAAATGGATGAATTCCTGGACACTTGTACTCTACAAAGGCTAAACTAGGAGTAAGTTGAAACGCTGCATAGACCAATATCAAGGGCTGAAGTTGAGGCAGCAATCAATAGCCTACCAACCAAAAAAAGTCCAGGTCCAGATGGGTTCACAGCCGAATTCTACCAGACTTACAAAGAGGATGTGGTTCCATTCCTTCTGAAACTGTATCAAACAATACAAAAGGATGGAATCCTCCCTAGCTCATTTTATGAGACCTACATCATCCTGATACCAACACCAAGCAGAAACTCAACTAAAAAAGAAAACTTCAGGCCAATATCCATGATTAACATCAACACAAAAATCTTCAATAAAATACTGGCAAAGCGATTGCAACAGCACATCAAAAAGCTTATCAATCATGATCAAGTAGGTTTCAACCCAGGGATGCAAGTCTGGTTCAACATATGCAAGTCCAGAAACAGAATCCATCACATAAACAGAACCAAAGACAAAAACCACATGATTTTCTCAACATATGCAGAGAAGGCATCTTCAACAAAGTTCAATAGGCCTTCATGCCAAAAACTCTCAATAAACTAGGTATCGACAGAATGTATCAAAAAATGATTAAAGACATTTATGATAAACCTACAGACAATACTGTAGGGCAAAAGCTGGAAGAGTTCCCTTTGAAGTCAGGTACTAGGCAAGGATGCTTTCTCTCACGACTCCTATTCAATATAGTATTGAAAGTTCTAGCCAGAGTAATGAGGGAAGAAAAGGAAATAAAGGATATTCAATTAGAAAAGGAGGAAGTCAAATTGTCTCTATTTGCAGACGACATGATTGTATATCTAGAAAACTCCATCTTCTCAGCCCCAAATATTCTCAAACTGATAAGTAACTTCGGCAAAGTCTTGGGATAAAAAATCAATGTGCAGAAATCACAAGCGTTCCTATATACCAATAACAGGCAAACAGAGAGCCAAATCAAGAGTGAACTCCCATTCACAATTGATACAAACAGAATAAAATACCTAGGAATACAGCTAACAAAGGATGTAAAGGACCTCTTCAAGGAGAACTACAAATCACTGCTCAAGGAAATAAGAGAGGACAGAAACAGATGGAGAAAACATTCTATGCTCATGGTTTGGAAGACTCAATATCACAAAAATAGCCATACTGCCCAAAGTAATTTATGGATTCAATGCTATCCCCATTAAGATACCAATGACCTTCACAGAACTGGGAAAAAAAAAAAAAAAAAAAAAAAGAACACTTTAAACTTCATATGGAATCACAAGAGAGCCCGCATAGCCAAGACAATCCTAAGCAAAAAGAACAAAGCTAGCGACATCAGGCTGAAGGACTTCAAACTATACTACAAGGCTACAGTAATCAAAACAGCATGATACTGGTACCAAAACAGAGATATAGGCCAATGGAACAGAACAGAGGCCTGAGAACACCACACTTCTACAACTGTCTGATCTTTGACAAACCTGACAAAAATAAGCAATGGGGAAAGGACTCCATGTTTAAGAAATGTTGGGAAAACTGTCTAGGAGTGTGCAGAAAGCAGTTACTGGACTCCTTCCTGTCTCTTTACACTAAAATGAACTCCAAATGGATTAAAGATTTAAACATAAAACCTAACACCATAAAAGCACTAGAAGAAAACTTAAGGGAAACCATCCAGGCCATAGGCATAGGCAAGGACTTAATTACTAAAACACCAAAAGCAATGGCAACAAAAGCCAAGATAGACCAATGGGATCTAACTAAAGTTCAGAGCTTCTGTACAACAAATGAAATCACCTTTAGAACGAACTGGCAACCAACAGAATGGGAAAAAAATTTTGCAGTCTACCCATCTGACAAACGGCTAATATCCAGAATCTACAAAGAACTAAAACAGATTTACCAGAAAAAAAAAAACCCATTTAAAAGTGGGTGAAGGATATGAACAGACACTTTTGAAAAATAGGCATCTATGAGGCCAACAAACATAGGAAAAAATACTCATCATCACTGGTCATTAGAGAAATGCAAATCAAAACCAAGTTGAGATACCACCTCATGCCAGTTAGAATCCTGATCATTAAAAAATCTGAAGACAACAGATGCTGGAGAGGATGTGGAGAAATAGGAAAACTCTTACACAGTTGGTGGGAGTGTAAATTAGTTCAACCATTGTGGTCGACAGTGTGACTATTTCTCAAGGATCTAGAAATAGAAATTCCACTTGACCCAGCAATCTCATTGCTGGGTATATACCCAAAGAACTATAAATTGTTCTGCTATAAAGACACATGCACACATATGTTTGTGCAGCCTTGTGTACAATAGCAAAGACGTGGAACCAACCCAAATGCCCATTGATGATAGATTGGAGAAAGAAAATGTGGTGCATATACAGCAATGAATGCTATGCAGCCATAAAAAACGATGAGTTCATGGTTTTTTAGGGACTTGGATGAATCTGGAAACTGTCATTCTCAGCATGGTGACACAAGAACAGAAAACCAATCACCACATGTTCTCACTCATAGGCTGGTGTTGAACAAAGAGAACACATGGACTCAGAGAGGAGCATCACACACTGGGGGAAGTTGGGGGGTAGTGTAAGGACAGCAGGTGGTGGGGAGGAATAACATGGGGAGAAATGCCAGATATAGTATGTACCTAATGTAAAATTTAAAAAAAACAACAACCTAGATGTTGGGTTGATGTGTGCCACAAACAACTGTGGCATATGCATAGCTATGTAAGAAACATGCATGTTCTGCACATGTATCTCAGAACTCAAAGTACAATTTAAAAATATATATATCTTTCCAAAAATAACCATTTCATATAAGATTGCTAAATTAATTTTTGAAAACCAACTCACAGAATCTGAAAACTAAATTAATTTCTTTTGCAAATAACGTAAAGAGTTTTTTTTTTCCCCCATTTATTTTATTGCATTTTAGGTTTTGGGGTACATGTGAAGAACATGCAAAATTGTTGCATAGGAACACACGTGGCAGTGTGATTTGCTGCCTTCCTCCCCATCACCTACATCTGGCATTTCTCCCCTTGCTATCTCTCCCAAACAGCTGCTGCAGGTGAACCCCAGGCAAGCAGGGCCTGGAGTGAACCTCAGCAGACCTACAGCAGAGGGGCCAGACTGTCAGAAGGAAAACAAAGAAACAGAAATAACCTCATCATCAACAAACAGAACGTCAATCTGAAAGATTTGAGACCCAATCTGAAAGCGAGCAACTACAAAGTCGACAGGTGGATAAATCCTTAAGGATGGGAAGAAACAGGCTGAAAAAGGATGAAAACACCCGAAACCAGAACACCTCTCCTCCTAAAAGGGATCACAACTCCTCACCAGCAGGGGAACAAGGTTGGATGGAGAACGAGTGTGATGAAATGACAGAATCAGAATTCAGAAGGTGGGTAGTAAGAAACTTCTGTGAACTTAAAGAACATGTTCTAACCAAATGCAAAGAAACTAAGAACCTTGAAAAAAGATTTGATGAAATGCTAACAAGAATGGACAAAATAGAAAGGAATATAAGTGAATTGATGGAGCTGAAAAATGCAACACGAGAACTTCGTGAAGCATGCACAAGTATCAACAACTGAATGGACCAAGCAGAAGAAAGGATATCAGAGGTCGAAGATCAACTCAATGAAATAAAACGGGAAGGCAAGACTGGAGAAAAAAGGGTAAAAAGGAATGAACAAAGTCTCCAAGAAATGTGGGACTATGTGAAAAGACCTAATCTACATTTGATAGGCGTACCCGAATGCGACGAAGAGAATGAATCCAAGCTGGAAAATACTCTTCAGGATATTATCCAGGAAAACTACCCCAACCTAGCAAGTCAGGCAAACATTCAAGTCCAGGAAATACAGAGAACACCACAAAGATATTTGTCAAGAAGAGCAACCCCAAGGCACATAATCGTCAGATTCACCAGGGTCGAAATGAAGGAGAAAATACTAAGGGCAGCCAGAGAGAAAGGTCGGGTTACCCACAAAGGGAAGCCCATCAGACTCACAGCAGATCTCTCAGCAGAAACCCTACAAGCCAGAAGAGAATGGGGGCCAATATTCAACATCCTTAAAGAAAAGAACTTTCAACCCAGAATCTCCTATCCAGCCAAACTAAGCTTCATAAGTGAAGGAAAAATAAAATCCTTTGGGAACATGCAAGTACTCAGAGATTTCGTCACCACCAGGCCAGCTCTACAACAGCTCCTGAAAGAGGCTCTACACATATAAAGGAACAACAAGTACCAGCTCAACTAAAGGGCAAAACAGCCAGCTAGCACCAAAATGGCAGTATCAAATTCACACATAACAATATTAACCCTAAATGTAAATGGACTAAATGCCCCAATCAAAAGACACAGAGTGGCAAATTGGATAAAAAGCCAAAACCCATCAGTATGCTGTATCCAGGAAACCCATCTCACATGCAAGGATACACAAAGGCTCAAAATAAAGGGATGGAGGAAGATTTACCAAGCAAATGGAGAGCAAAAAAAAGCAGGAGTTGCAATTCTCATCTCTGATAAATTAGACTTTAAAGCAACAAAGATCATAAGAGACAAAGAGGGACATTACATAATGGTAAAAGGATCAATGCAAGAAGAAGAGCTAACGATCCTAAATATATATGCACCCAATACAGGAGCACCCAGATACATAAGGCAAGTTCTTAATGACTTACAAAGAGACTTAGACTCTCACACAATAACAGTGGGAGACTTTAACACCCCATTGTCAACATTAGACAGATCAACCAGACAGAAAATTAACAAGGATATCCAGGACTTGAACTCAGACCTGGACCAAGCAAACCTAATAGACATTTACAGAACTCTCCACCCCAAATCCACAGAATATACATTCTTCTCAGCACCACATCACACCTACTCTAAAATTGACCCCATAATTGGGAGTAAATCACTCCTCAGCAAATGCAAAAGAACGGAAATCGTAACAAACAGTCTCTCAGACCACAGTGCAATCAAGTTAGAACTCAGAATTCAAAAACTAACTCAGAACCGCACAGCTTCATAGAAACTGAACAACTTGCTCTTGAATGTTGACTGGATAAACAATGAAATGAAGGCAGAAATAAAGATGTTCTTCGAAACCAACAAGAATGAAGACACAACATACCAGAATCTCTGGGACACATTTAAAGCAGTCTCTAGAGGAAAATATATAGCAATAAGTGCCCACATGAGAAGCAAGGAGAGATCAAAAATTGACACCCTATCTTCAAAACTGAAAGAGCTAGAGGAGCAAGATCAAAAAAACTCAAAGTCTAGCAGAAGACAAGAAATAGCTAAGATCAGAGCAGAACTGAAGGAGATAGAGACACAAAAACCCTTCAAAAAATCAATAAATCCAGGAGCTGTTTTTTTGAAAAGATCAACAAAATAGACAGACCACTAGCCAGATTAATAAAAAAGAAAAGAGAGAATAACCAAATAGATGCAATAAAAAACGATAAAGGGGATATCACCACAGATTCCACAGAAATTCAACCCATCATCAGAGATTATTACAAACAACTCTACGCACACAAACTAATAAACCTGGAAGAAATGGATAAATTCCTGGACACTTGCCTCCTGCCAAACCTAAACCAGGAAGAAGCTGAAACCCTGAACAGACCCATAACAAGGTCTGAAGTTGAGGCAGCAATTAAGAGCTTACCACCCAAAAAAAGCCCAGGTCCAGATGGGTTCACAGCTGAATTCTACCAGACATACAAAGAGGAGTTGGTACCATTTCTTCTTAAACTATTCCAAACAATACAAAAAGAGGGAATTCTTCCCAAATCATTTTATGCCAACATCATCCTGATTCCAAAACCCGGCAGAGACTCAACAAGAAAAGAAAACTACAGGCCAATATCTATGATGAACATAGATGCAAAAATCTTCAATAAAATACTGACAAGCCGATTGCAACAGCACATCAAAAAGCTTATCCACCATGATCAAGTAGGCTTCATCCCGGGGATGCAAGGCTGGTTCTACATACGCAAGTCTATAAACGTAATTCACCACATAAACAGAACCAAAGACAAAAACCACATGATTATCTCAATTGATGCAGAGAAGGCCTTTGACAAAATTCAACAGCCCTTTATGCTAAAAACACTCAATAAGCTAGGTATCGATGGAACGTATCTCAAAATAATAAAAGCTATTTATGACAAACCAACAGCCAATATCATACTGAATGGGCAAAAACTGGAAGCATTCCCCTTGAAATGTGGCAGCAGACAAGGATGCCCGCTCTCACCACTGCTATTCAATATAGTATTAGAAGTTCTAGCCAGAGCAATCAGGCAAGAAAAAGAAATAAAGGGCATTCAAATAGGAAAGGAGGAAGTCAAATTGTCTCTATTTGCAGACGACATGATTGTATATCTAGAAGACCCCATCATCTCAGCCCCAAACCTCCTGAAACTGATAAGCAAGTTCAGCAAAGTCTCAGGATACAAAATCAATGTGCAAAAATCACATGCATTCCTATACACCAATAACAGACTTAAAGAGAGCCAAATCAAGAACAAACTTCCATTCACAATTGCCACAAAGAGAATAAAATGCCTAGGAATACAACTAACAAGGAATGTAAAGGACCTCTTCAAGGAGAACTACAAGCCACTGCTCAACGAAATAAGAGAGGACACAAACAGATGGAGAAACATTCCATGTTCATGGTTAGGAAGAATCAATATCGTGAAAATGGCCATACTGCCCAAAGTAATTTACAGATTCAATGCTATCCCCATCAAGCTACCAAAGACCTTCGCAGAACTGGAAAAAACCACCTTAAACTTCATATGGAACCAAAAGAGAGCCCCCATAGCCAAGTCAATTCTAAGCAAAAAGAACAAAGCAGGGGGCATCACACTACCAGACTTCAAACTATACTACAAGGCTACAGTAATCAAAACAGCGTGGTACTGGTACCAAAACAGAGATATAGACCAATGGAACAGAACAGAGGTCTCGGAGGCAACACAACCTTTCTACAACCATCTGTTCTTTGACAAACCAGACAAAAACAAGCAATGGGGAAAGGATTCCCTGTTCAATAAATGGTGTTGGGAAAGCTGGCTAGCCATGTGCAGAAAGCAGAAACTGGACCCCTTCCTGACACCTTACACTAAAATTAACTCCAGATGGATTAAAGCCTTAAACATAAGGCCTAACACCATAAAAACCCTAGAAGAAAATCTAGGCAAAACCATTCAGGACGTAGGTGTAGGCAAGGACTTCATGACCAAAACACCAAAAGCATTGACTAGAAAAGCCAAAATAGACAAATCGGACCTAATCAAACTCCACAGCTTCTGTACAGCAAAAGAAACAATCATTAGAGTGAATCGGCAACCAACAGATTGGGAAAAAATTTTCGCAGTTTACCCATCTGACAAAGGGCTGATATCCAAAATTTACAAAGTACTAAAGCAGATTTACAAGAAAAAAACTAACAAGCCCATTCAAAAGTGGGCAAAGGATATGAACAGACACTTCTCAAAAGAAGACATACGTGAGGCCAACAAACATATGAAAAAATGCTCATCATCACTGGTCATCAGAGAAATGCAAATCAAAACTACACTGAGATACCATCTCACGCCGGTTAGAATGGCGATCATTAAAAAATCTGGAGACAACAGATGCTGGAGAGGATGTGGAGAAATAGGAACACTTTTGCACTGTTGGTGGGAGTGTAAATTAGTTCAACCACTGTGGAAGACAGTGTGGCGATTCCTCAAGGACCTACAAATAGAAATTCCATTTGACCCAGCAATCCCATTACTGGGTATATATCCAAAGGATTACAAATCGTTCTACTATAAGAGTTTTTGTATTTGATTGGTTGAACTATTTCTTATTGTTATGTCAACAAATCTGTATAATTTTCTTCTGTCATTAACTGTCTTGTTGTTTCATATTTTGGGATCTTTGGTAGGTGTATATACAATGACAATTGTTATATCTTATTGATATGTTTACATTTCTTCAACATATGATGTCCTCCTTCATCTCTTGTAAGATTTTCATCGTAATATTTATTTTGCCACCCCAGCTCTATTGGTTACTCTTTGTCTAAAGTATCTTTAGGAATTCCTTCACTTATGACCTACAGGAGCACTAATGAGAGTTTCTTGCAGATAACATAAAGTTAGGTTATATTTCTTTTTTTAAATAATTTTTCCACCGTTTGCACTGTAATTGTACAGTTTAATTTCTATTTAAAGTATTTACAAAAGATGGATTTCTACCATTTTTCTACTTATACTTTGTCATATGTCTTTTTCAAATCTAGTTTATTGTTGAGATTTTTATTCTATTGATATTTTTAGTCTACAGTTTTTATTATCTTCTAATCTTTTTTTTTTACTTTTTTAAGTTGTTTTAGTGATTAAGGATTTATAAATAATCTCATGAATTTATAACTGTATATGAATTAATACCATTTTAAATTTGGATTTATTAAAACAATTGTGTCCCTACAAATTAGTTTCTACAACTTATGTATTTCCAGCTAAGTCCAGCTTATATAATTATTCATTACCTGAAATTAATAGAGATTTGTAACTACTTTTCTGCATTAGTCTTCTGAATCATATGCAAGGAATTTTAAAAAATAAAATAAGTTATGTAATAAAAACATTTTAATAATGGCATTTATATTTTTCCATATGTTTACTTTTACTGGTGTTATTTTTTTTTATATGGTCTTGTTATTTTATAGGGCATCCTTTCATTTCAGCCAAAAAGGTATCCTTTATCATGTCATGTATCTCAGGGAAGATCTATTTGTGACAAATCCTATATATTTGTTTAAAATAGAAGTATCTGATATCTCTTTTATCTTTGAAGAACAGTTTGCTGAAAATAGACTTATTTGTTTCCATTTTGAATTTTCACCTCTTTAAATATGTCACCCTGCTGTCTCATGACTCTCTGGTTTCTAGTAAGAAATTACCATTAATTTTACTGTTAAAACTTTGTATATGATGGATAGTTTCCCTATTACTATTTTTTTTATTTGAAAAATTATTTACTGAAAAAAAATTCCGACTCTACAGGTCTTGCCTTTGGATGAAAAAGAGACCCAGGGTCAGTGAGAGTCTCACTAAAGTAATTTCCAAATCCAAGAGCTGCAGGAGGCAGGAGGCAGGAAAGTGAAAGCACATCCCTCACTACAGTTTCTGCACAGAATAAGGCTGTGTACCACAGTTTCATCACAAAATAGGAGAACAGAACATGAATGGGAAGCTACAGAGGTATTGAAGCTACATAGGAACAGGAATATAGGAAGGAGAGGGGGGAGGAGACCAGAGAGGAGGAAGCAAAGGAAGGAAGGAAGGGAGATAGGAAAGAAGGAAGAAAGGCAAAGAAAGGGGAAGGGGGAAAGGAGGTGGAAAGGTGAAGGAGAAGGAAAAGGAAAAGAAAAGAAAAAGGAAAGGAAAGGAAGAGAAGCCTAAACTTAGCAAGACAAATTAAGGTCCACAGTTCCTGAGGGACTGAATACATGGAGTTAAGAATGTCCTTGAGCTGGGGTATTACAAAGGGTGTATTCTCATGCCAAACCACAACTGGGAATTTCAGCCCACACACAGCCCACGTCAAGCTTTAAAAGGCTGAGCACCACACCCAATTGGTATACTGCTCATGCTCATACTGGGTCATGTCAAACAGAATTCTGTACAGCTGCTGAAGCTTGAGATAACTCACTCTCATGCCCGTAACTGTAGCCCTCTCTAGTAGTGGGCACTGGGGCTGTAGTGCATTTCAGAGTGTTCTGATCCCAGCAGTAATATGACGTGGAAGCTGCAGTAACAGCAGCAGTGGAGGCAGCAGCCCCTGAATTTGGCAACGGGTGTCTATCATAGGGATCGAGAGAGGTGGAGGAGAGGTGACTGGCCATGATTGTATTCTGGAATTGTGTTTGACATGACCCAGTATGAGACAGGGTCTACTCTGCATAATTATACATGGATGCAGCTGCAGACAGCACTGCCTCATAGGACAGGGCAGCATGGCAGCACTTGTAGTAGGCATCGAGCACTCTGTATGTGTTGTTGTAATACAAGGAATCTGCATAGCTCATGGTGTAAGGCTTACTACACACTGGTCCATATTGCTCATTATATTGCTCGGTGAAGTCTGCCATATGGCCTGAACGATCTATTGGACACTGTTTGGACCAGTTCTTCTCTTTCCTGCACGAGTGCTTCTCTTTCCAGCACCAATAGCAGCCGCTCTGGTCTCCCATCCAACACACAGTGCTAAGCCAGCTGGTGGGACGACTGGATGTGCATTTGTTTGCCTTGAAATTGTGTGTTATCAAGGACCCTGATGGCCTCCACTGCATCCTTTGTCCTCTCCATGTGTATGTACAAAGACATAATCTTTTTTTTGTAATTGCATTTTAGGTTTTGGGGTACATGTGAAGAATATGTAAGATTGTAGGTACACACATGGCAGTGTGATTCGCTGCCTTCCTCCCCATCGCCTACATCTGGCATTACTCCCCATGCTATCTCACCCCAATTCCCCAGCCTTCGCTGTCCCTCCCCTATTTCCCCCCAACAGACCTCAGTGTGTGATGCTCCCCTCCCTGTGTCCATGTGTTCTCATTGTTCAACACTTGCCTATGAGTGAGAACATGCCGTGTTTGATTTTCTGTTCTTGCATCAGTTGGCTGAGAATGATGGTTTCCAGATTCATCCATGTTCCTACAAAGGACACAAACTCATCGTTTTTGATGACTGCATAATATTCCATGGTGTATATGTGCCATATTTTCCCAGTCAAGTCTATCATCGATAGGCATTTGGGTTGGTTCCAGGTCTTTGCTATTGTAAATAGTGCTGCAATGAACATTCTTGTTCATGTGCCCTTATAGTAGAACGATTTATACTCCTTTGGATATATATCCAGTTATGGGATTGCTGGGTCAAATGGAATTTCTATTTTTAGGTCCTTGAGGAATCACCACACTGTCTTCCACAATGGCTGAACTAATTTACACTCCCACCAACAGTGTAAAAGTGTTCCTATTTCTTCACATTCTCTTCAGCATCTGTTGTGTCTCAATTTTTTAATGATCGCCATTCTAACTGGCGTGAGATGGTATCTCAATGTAGTTTTGATTTGCATTTATCTAATGACCAGTGATGATGAGCATTTTTTCATACGTTTGTTGGCCTCATATATGTCTTCTTTTGTAAAGTGGCTGTTCATATCCTTTGCTGACTTTTGAATGGGCTTATTGGTTTTTTTCTTTTAAATCTGTTTTAGTTCTTTATAGATTCTGGATATCAGCCCTTTGTCAGATGGGTAGATAGCAAAATTTTTTCCCATTCTGTTGGTTGCCTATTCACTCTAATGACTGTTTCTTTTGCCGTGCAGAAGCTGTGGAGTTTGATTAGGTCCCATTTGTCTATTTTGGCTTTTGTTGCCAATGCCTTTGGCGTTTTGGTCATGAAGTCCTTGCGTACACCTATGCCCAGAATGGTTTTGCCTAGGTTTTCTTCTAGCGCTTTTATGGTGTTAGGTCTTATGTTTAAGGCTTTAATCCATCTGGAGTTAATTTTAGTATAAGGCATCAGGAAAGGGTCCAGTTTCTGCTTTCTGCACATGGCTAGCCAGTTTTCCCAACACCATTTATTAAACAGGGAATCCTTTCCCCATTGCTTGTTTTTGTCAGATTTGTCAAAGATCAGATGATTGTAGAAGTGTGGTGTTACCTCCGAGGCCTCTGTTCTGTTCCATTAGTCTATATCTCTGTTTTGGTACCAGTACCATGCTGTTTTGATTACTGTAGGCTTTTAGCATAGTTTGAAGTCCAGCAGCCTGATGCCGCCCACATTGTTGTTTTTGCCTAGAATTGACTTGGCTATGCAGGCTCTCTTGTGTTTCCATATGAAGTTTAACGTGTTTTATTCCAGTTCTGTGAAGAAGGTCATTGGTAGCTTGACGGGGATAGCATTGAATCTGTAAATTACTTTGGGCAGTATGGCCATTTTCACGATATTGATTCTTCCTAACCATAAACATGGAATGTTTCTCCATCTATTTATGTCCTCTCTTATTTCCTTGAGCAGTGGCTTGCAGTTTTCATGAGCAGCGAAGGATGACAGTCTCCCCAGGTGCAGGTCACCAGATATCCCAATCCGTTTCTCCCCTCTGTCCCAGTGGGATTCCACACATCCATCTTTGGGCTGGGGCGACACAAAGTCCAAGTTACTTAACTCAGTCACTAATGGGGCGAGGGGATTGATGGAGTCAACCTATGGCAGAAATGACAAGTCATTCAGAACCTAAGGAAGGGCCGGCCACAGTGAAAGGTGGCAGGGTGTGGACTTGCTCTTCCCCCCACCCCGAGACAGAGTCTCACCCCTGTCTCCCAAGCTGGAGTGCAACGGCGTGATCTCGGCTCAGTGCAACCTCCGCCTCCCAGGTTCAAGTGATTCTCCTGCCTTCCTCAGCCTGCCGAGTTGCTGGGATCACAGCTGGGCACCACCACACCCGGCTAATTGTATGTTTAGTAGATACGTGGTCTCAGTACATTGGCCAGGTTGGTCTTGAACTCCTGACCTCGTGAACCTCCTTCCTGGGCCTCCCAAAGTGCTAGGATGACAGGCGTGAGCCACCAAGCCTGGCTTGCGCACTTGCTCTTCAAGGGTGAAATCCTGGCGGCTCACGCCCATCATCCCAGCACTTTGGGAGACCCAGGAGGGCAGATGACTTGAGGTCAGGAGTTCGAGGCCAGCCTGACCAACATGGCGTAACCCCATCCCTACTGAAAATAGGAAAAGTAGCTGGGCATGGTGGTGCGCGCCTGTCATTACAGCTACTGAAGGCTGAAGCAGGAGAAAAGGAGACTCTTCCAGCCCCACCGTGTCCCCAAACCCCCAGCCGCAGCCAGCCTTCTTGTAGGACCGCACCTGCAAAAGCTTCTGAATGAACAGAGAGGAGCCCGAGGCTCTGGGAGCCATCACCTCTGACTCCAGATGGGAAACAGGGCTTTCTGCATTTGAATGGGGCTCTAGAAGGTGACAGTGCTGCTGCTTCCAAAGCCATGCGCCTCGCTTCGCCTAGCACAGAGCGAGACTCCATCTCAAAAAGAGAAGAATGAAAAAAAGAAAACAATATTAGCACATCAGTTGTGGTCGTGAATCAGTCCCTGGAGGCCAGGCACAGTGCGACTCGATCCCATCCATCATCCCAAAACTTTGAGACCCCAGATCAGGAGGATTGCAACGAAGTGATGAGAACCTGTCTGTAGAAAACATTTAAAAACAGATCTGAGGGGCCAGGCCTAGTGGCTCACGCCTGTCATCCCAGCACTTTGGGAGGCCGAGGTGAGCGGATCACCTGAGGTTGGGAGTTCCAGACCAGCCTGACCAACTTGATGAAAGCCCATCTCAAATGAATGAATGAATGAATGAATGAATGAATGAATAATCTGGGCACAGTGGCACGTGCCTGTGGTCCCAGGTACTCTGGAGGCTGAGGAGAAAGAATCTCTTGAGCCAAGGAGTGTCTAGACTGCAGTGAGTGAGCTATGATGGCACCACTGCACTCCAGCCAGAGTGACAGAGTGACACTGTCTCTAAATCAATAAAATCATTGGAAGGAGCTCTCTCTTTCTTACTTTCGATGGGTGCCTCTTTAGGCCAGGTGCAAAACAAGAAAGAGAGAGAAACAAGAAGAAGAAGAAGAAAAGAAGAAGAAGAAGGAAGAGGAGGAGGAGGAGGATGAGGAGGAGGAAGGCCTTACTGTTGTACCTGAGGGAGTCAAAGAAAGCATCACACTCTGAGATTGAATTATGAGTCCTTTATTATGCCAGCAACCAAGAGGTGGCTGATTCCTAAAATTTTCTGGGTTCCTAAGAAAATGTTAGGTGGTTTTTATAACCTAGATTGAAAAGGGAGGGGGAACTTAGCTGAAGCAAATTTTTCACAAGAGCAGAGTAATAAAAATGTTAAAAGATAAACTAGTAAATGAGAAATAAAAGAGTGCCAGGTGTGAGGAGTAAAGTTGTCACAAAAGACATACAACTTATATAGGTAATGGGGGCTCTGGGCACTGGACAGCACCTGCCTGCATTCCCAGGCTCTGCTGGTACCACTTAACTCGGCCTCTTATCAACACATGCATTCCGGAAAGTGCCCAGTGTCATCCCGCCCCAGCTACATACTCTGATTACATACTGAATACTTTGGTTGACAAAGTACAACTTAAACTCAAAACAAACAAACTCCAGTCTCCCACATAACTGGCTATGCATGAATTACTCCTCCATTGCAAGTCCTGTGTCCTGATGAGTCAGCTCCATCTAGGCAGCAGGCAAGGTGAACCTGTTGGGCAGTTACAGTAGCACCCTGTTCTTGCTTTTTTTTCTCCTCCTTTACCCTCCCAGTCCCGCGGTCAGCTCCCTGGATCCACTTTCCCAAAGAATCCCCCTGCTCAAAAGGCCTGACCCCAGGTCCTACTTTTAAGGATGGTAGTGGGTATCAAGACTCAGGCCATGAGGCCTCATTCTAGGCTCCCACACCCTACTGTCGCTGCCCCAGGCATATCCTCACATCCCTCAGTGCTTTCAGGCCTGTCCCTCCAGCCCACTATGAGCTCCCTGATGCAGGAGCTGGGCCTGATTCCCTGCTGTTCCCACATCATAGGGCAAGCCCTGAGAGCATAATCAGTCCATGCTGGGGACTAAGTGGTGAATGAATGAAGGAGTGTAAAAAACACTGCATTAATAGCTTTGCCTTTTTCACATGAGTCAATTTCCTGGTCTGTTTCTACCCTGAGCTCAGTTTTTTCATTTGTCAAAATGGGCACCCCCTTCTCCTCCTTAGGCTTCAGTTTCTAAGCAAATATATATTTGAGATAGAGTCTTTCTCTGCCACCCAGGCTGGAGTGCAGTGGTACAATACCAGCAAACTGTACCCTCAAACTCCTGGACTCAAGCAATCCTCTCACCTCAGTTTCTTGGCTACTTTTTAAATATTTTGTAGAGATGGGGTCTCACTATGTTGCCCCAGCTGATCTTGAACTACTGGCCTCAAACTATTATCCCACCTCAGCCTCTCAAAGTGCAGGGATTACAGATCCAACAGTGCCTGGAGCCACTGCACCCAGCTACTCAAGGCAAATATTGAGCCAACGTACTTGGCCATCCAAGGTTCCACCCTGGGTAGGGGAGTTCTGAGCACTGGCATCAGAGGGAGCACAGCTTCTCGGCTGAACTCTGGGATAGACCCATTTCCCTATGGGCAGAGCATTCTAAGGCTTCTCACTTACATCTTCTACAACTCCATGTCTTGGGATGCCTCAAACCCGTGCTCTACATGGGCCAGCCTTCATTGAGCAGCTAGGGTGGGACAGACAGGCCAGGGTGGACATGCAAGAGGAAGGAGACCCAGACTCTGCCTCGAGGAGATCACGTTCAAGCAGGGACAGAATTACTCCAGAGTGTGGCAGACAAAGGGACCAAAGCCTCTGATTTTCTTTCTCTTTCTTTCTTTCTCTTTCTTTCTTCCTTCTTTTCTTTTCTTTCTTTCTTTCTTTCTTTTTCTTTCTTTCTTTCTTTCTTTCCTTCTTTCCTTCCTTCCTTCCTTTTTTCTTTTTTTGAGACAGAGTTTCACTGTCGTTGCCTAGGCTGGAGTGCAATGGCCTCAGGTGATCCACCTGCCTAGGCCTTCCAAAGTGATGGGATTATAGGTGTGAGCCACTGCACCTGGCCATCTCCAATTTTCACAGAAAGAGGCACAGAGAGGTTTGGCACCCAACAGAAATGAGTTCAAATATCAGTTTCCCTAGTTCTTGGCTCAAGCTTCTCTGGTGCTCAGTAACTTCCTATGACAGGGAATGAGAGGTGTCTGTGGTGACAAAATCATGCTTCTAGTGCTGGGCAAAGTGACACTTGTGTAATCTCAGCAACTCAGGAGGCTGAGGTGGGAGGATCGCTTGAGGGCCTACCTGGAAAACATAGGGAGACCCCATCTCAAAAAAAAAAAAAAAAAAAAAAAGGTCAGGCATGGTGGCTCATGCCTGTAATCCTAGCACTTTAGGAGCTCAAGTCAGGGGGATCACTGGAGGTCAGGAGTTCAAGACCATCCTGGCCAATTCTAAGATAAGGAATTATGCAAATCAGAGTTCTTATTATGCAGAGGAAGCCTTCAGATACTACTGCAGAGAGAATCAATTGCAAATGTTTCCGATCAAACTTAAGGTCTGTGTTGACGTTACTGCTGGAGGGTGTAATGAGGCATGTCCAACCCCCATTTCCCATCATGGCCTGAATCAGTCTCAGGTTAAATAGTGCCCTGGATTAGAAGGAATTCAATTCAGATAATTGGGGAGCCTTAGAATTTTATTTTTGGCTTGCATTCCACACTCAATTTTACTGAAAACAAAAAAGACATCAAAAGATAAGGTCATTGTATTAACACTGAATAGGTCTAATTTCTTTCATTGCTGGTTTGCCGTGCCTGTGAAATAAGAAAGTGTGTGTGAGATTGTGTTTGGCAGGGCTGGTGTCAGGCCCTGGGCAGTGACCTCCCACCTGGGCCTGGAGACACTGAGCACCCCGTGGAGGGGGCATGGAAGCGGCTGAACAGAGGTCCTGAGCAGAAGACAGGCTGGCCTCTGTGCCGAGGCATGGACACAGCCTCGTCTGCACTGAAATTAGCACAGCCCTTGTGTTGGTCTTGGGGGCTTAGGCTGTCTAGTTGCTGGGTCAGCATGCTCTGGATGTGGCTGTTTAGACAGAGAAGACACTGAGTGCTGACCACCGGTCTCTCAAACGCCCTGGCAGAGCACTCTTCCTGGTGCCTTCCAGATCGGGCCTCTTCCTACTTCACAGTTACTGAACTGTGAAGTAGTAACCCCTTTATTTTCTCCAAACTGACATGCTGCCAAACCCCCAGGCTCTCCCATACCCATCATTCATTTCTCTACATTTCTACTCCTTTGTAGAAAAGTTTGAATTTTCCCTTGAAGGTTTGATAATTTGAGATATATTAACAGAAAAAAAAAGCACACAAACTTTATCATGTGCACATACAGGCGCAGGAGTCATTTAAAATGGACAGAAGGTTGGGGCCTTTATACCATTTTGAGCATACAGAAAGAATGGGAGCTCAGAGCATGGCCAAAAACGGGTATCTTGGCAAGACAGATTAATGGGAATACGTGAAGAGAAGGCATGGCTGGAAGAGGTGTCTGGTTGTATAGTTGAAGCCTCGCAGGTAGGCAGTCCTCAGAGAAAATAGTACATGTATCTTTAAGACCTTAAAGGTGTGAGACTCACAGTTCATCTTGTCTGTATCCCTGCAAGTCCCTTAGAGAAAGCATGAATGCCTCTGCTGCTTACTTCACTTTATCCCCCTATGGATGCAGCTCTCCCCTACACACAGCAGGTGTGCAGGACTCTTCTGCCTACAGGCCTCTCAACAGCCAAATCAACATAACTTGCTTTCTTTCTGCTTGCCCTTTGTCTGCCTGTAGAACACCTCCTAATTATTGGAGCTCACTATCTCATGAGGCTCCCTTAGCATCCCAGGAGATGTGACCCGCAGCCACTCTGTGCCTCAATGTGGTGCCAGCCCCCTCCCTTAACCCTCTGGCTCTAACCTCACCGTCATCCATGTATTCACGTGCTTTACCTCCTAATCTGCGATGACTTTGAGGGCAGGGTCTGTGTCCTGTTAGTCTGTGTCCTTAGCTCCATGTGGAGCCCAGCTCAGAGCAGGTACCTGGCTGAGTGAGCAAACGAGAGTGCTGGAGGGACGAATACTGAGAGAGAATTGCCAGATCCCAGGCCTTGGAGGATTCTGAGGGCCCTCCGCTGTAGTGTGGGAAGATGAGGAGCTGGCTCGAGAATAGCCCCAAGAATATTGCCTTCCAGTGATGTCCTTGCTTCTGGGGAAAGGATGTCCACCCTGTTTTCAGGTTTCACCACCACTAGCTCTGCCACCATGGATAGACAATGGCCAAGGTGGCTGGGTCCCTCTGGAAGGAGACAGGGCAGCTGTTGGAGGGTGTGCTGTCTCAGTGCAGAACCAACCTTTGTCTTCAGATGGGACTTGACTGATAAGGTCTGTACCTGTCCTCTTTCTGCTAAAGCTGTCAGAAGAGAATGCATAGGGGGCAGTGGGGGGGTTTTGTCTGGGACATAGGCCATCTGGGCCAACTTTCTCTGGGCCTCAGTCACCATGTCTGTAAATTGACAGGGCTGAACTCTGTGCTTTTTAAGGGTGTCCGTGCTTGAAGGGACACTTCCATCCCCAGTGTCCTGGGTAGAGGGAAGAGTCCCAGTGTGGGGAAGGCAGCAACAATGAGGATGATATTTGTCAGACATTTGCAGTGTACCTGACACTGCTGAGCAGTCATTATTTAATCCTCACTACAATCTAATAAGAAAGGCACTGTTGGTTTTCTGAGACAGTGTCTTGTTTTGTGGCTCATGCTGGAGTGCAGTGGCACCATCTAAGCTCACTGCAACCTCCACCTCCCAGATTCAAGTGATTCTTCCTCCTCAGCCTTCCTAGTAGCTGGGATTACAGGCACCTGCAACCATGCCGGCTAATTTTTTGTATTTTTAGTAGAGATGGGGTTTCACCATGTTGGCCAGGCTGGTCTCAAATTCCTGGTCTCAGGTCATCCGCCTGCCTCAGCCTCCCAATGTGCTGGGATTAAAGCTGTGAGTCACTGCACCCTGCTGGAAAGCACTATTTTTAATCACCATTTTACAGATGAATTCCCTTAATTTGGCAGAAGTTATGTATATTATTCAAAGTTGTATTTCTAGAAGTGGTGGCTGGGTAGCATTTGTATTTCAGGATTGTTAGACCACAAAGCACACATTGCGAGCCTCTGTGTTGTGCTTTGCAGAAGGGCAGGCAGTACCTGTGAGCTCCTGGGAGCACCTGAGCTGAGAGCACTGAGAAGTACCTGGAACCAGTAACTTCCCTAAATCTCATGTGGGGGAAGATGCGTTCCTGCCATGGAGCCATGTTCTATGGCAGGCAATCACTGTCAATAAAAAAGTAGTCAGACAATGTCAAATGTATATCTAGTTGATATTAAAATACACATTTGAAAATTTGGAAATCTTTTTTAAACAAAATTTTTAAATTTCATTTTTCATGTATTTAGAGAGCCTAAGTGCAGAATTCTCTGTGCGTATATTGCAGAGCAGTGAAGTCTAGCCTTATAGTGTACTCATCACCTGAACAGTAAACACTGTACCCAAAGGCTGTCTTTTGTTCCCCGCCCCTCTCCCATCATTTCACTTTTTGTAGTCTCCAAAGTCTATTATTGCATCTTATGTTCATGTATACTCACTGTTCAGCTCCCACACATACATGAGAACATGTGGCATTTGACTTTCTCTTTCTGAATTATTTTACTGAGAATAATGGCCTCCAGTTTCACCCACATTCCTAAAAAGACATAATTTTTCATTCTTTTTTATGGCTGAGTAGTATTACATTATATATATATTTATATATGTAACATATATACACACACACACTCTCTATATATATAGAGTGCGTGTGTTTATGTGTATGTGTTTGTGTGTGTGTATGTGTGTGTGTGTGTATATATATATATATATACATATATATATATATATATACATATATATATATATATAATGTTTCTTTATCCAGTCCTCCATTGATGGGCATTTAGGTTAATTCCCTATCTTTGCTACTGGGAATGGTGCTTCAATAAACACACAAGAGCTGGTACTGTTTTGAGATAATAAACTGTTTCCCTTTGAGTGTCTACCCAATAGTGAGATTGCTGGATTAAATTGTGGTTTTACTTTCAGTTCTTTGAGAAATCTCCATTCTCTTTTCCATAAAGGTTGTACTAATTTACATCTACCATATATAAGTATGTATAAGTGTTCCCTTTTCTTTGCATCCTTGCCAACATCTATTGCTTTTAAACTTTTTAGTAATAGGCATTCTGATTGGTGTAAGATGGTATCTTATTGTGGTTTCCATTTGCATTTCTTTAATGATTAGTGATGTTGAGCATTCTTTCCTATGTTTCTTGGTCTAGGAACAACCTCCTTTGAAAAACGTCTGTTCATGTCATTTTCCACTTTTTAGTTGGGTTGCTATTGTTTTTTCATTGAACTGTTTGAGTTTCTTATAGATTCTTGATATTAGCCCTTTGACTGATAGTTTGCAAATATATATATATTTTCCATTCTGTAGGTTATCTATTTACTCTGCTGATTATTTATTTTGCTGTGCAGAAGCTTTTTAGTTTAATTAAGTTCCATTTGTCTATTTTTGATTTTGTTGCAATTGCTTTTAAGGACTTAGTCACATATTTTTTGCCAAGGCCAACATCCAAAAGAGTTTTTCCTAGATTTTCTTCAGAGATTTTTATATTTTGAGGCTTTGCCTTTAGGTCTTTAATCCATCTTGAGCTGATTCTTATATTTGGTGAGAGGTAAGGATCCAGTTTCTTTCTTCTGCATAGGGCAATCCAATTTTCCCAGAGCCAGTAAATAAATACATTGTCTTCCTCCAGTGTCTATGTATTTTTGACTTTGTCAAAGATCATTTGGTTGTACATATGTGGCTTTACTTATGGGTTTGCTATTCTGTTTCATTGGTTTATGGGTCTATTTTTATAACATTACCATGTTATCTTGGTTATTGCAGCTTTGGAATATAGTCTGAAGTCAGGTAATGTGATGCCCCCACCCTTGTTCTTTGTGCACATGATTGCTTTTGGTATTCAGGCTCTTTTTTGGTTTCATATGATTTTATGATTTCAGGATCTTTTTTTTTTTTCCAATTCTGTAAAAAATGAGTTAGTAATTTAATAGGAATTACATTGTACTTCTGGGTTGCTTTGGGCAGTATGGCCACTTTAAAATATTAATTCTACCAATCCATGAGGGTGGGGAGTTTGTCCATTTGTTTGTGTGATCAGTGGTTTCTTTCATCAGTGTTTTGTAATTCCCCTAATAGAGATATTTCATTCCTTTTTTTACATTTATTTCTAGGTATTTTGTTTTTAAAGCTACTGTAAATGGAGTTGCCTTCTCAAATTGATCCTCAGCTAGATTGTTACTGGTGTATAAAAATGTTAGTGAATTCTGTACATTAATTTTGCATTATGAAATGTGACTGACTTCATTTATTAAATCTAAGAGTTTATTGGTGGAGTATTAGAGTTTTCTACATATAGATCATAGTATCAGTGAATAGGAATAACTTGGCTTTCTTTTTTCTAGTTTGAATGCCTTTTTTTTTCTTTTGTCTAATTCCTGTGGCAAGGACTTTCAGTGCTCTGTTGAGTAAGAGTGATGAAGGTGAGCATCTTTGCTTTGTTTCAGTTCTTAGAAGAAATGCTTTTAACTATTCCCTGTTGAGTATCATTTGGGCTGTGAGTTTGTTGTATATGGCCTTTATTGGTGATGAACTGATTCCTTCTATGCCTAGTTTTTTGAGGATTTTATTATGAAAAGATGCTGAATTTTATTGAAGTATTTTTGTGCCTATTGAGTTAATGATATGGTTTTTGTCCTTAATTCTGCTTATGTTTATTGACTATCGACTTGTGTATGTTGAACTATCCTTGCATCCCTGAGATAAATCCCACCTGATAATGGTGTTGAATCTTTTTGATGTGCTGTTGGATTCAGTATGTTAGTATTTTTGTTGCGGATGTTGCGTCTGTGTTCATCAGAAGGATTGGTATGTAGTTTTCTTCTTTTGCTGTGTCCTTTTCTGGTTTAAGTCCCAGGGTAATACTGGCCTTGTAGAACAAAATAGGAAGAATTCTCTCCTTGATTTTTTAGAACACTTTCAGAAGGATTGGAATTAGTTCTTTGTGTATTTGGTAGAATTCAGCTGTGAGTCTGTCAGGTCCAGAGCCTCTACTTTTTAGGAGTTTTATTATTATTATTATTATTATTATTATTGTTATTACTGATTCCATAGACCTACTCATCATTGGTTTGTTTTGGATTTCTTCTTCTGCCTGGTCCAATTTCAGGATGTTGTGTGAACACTTGAAAATCTACAATCCAAACTTGAGTGATGCACAAAAGAAAAACAAAGTATTGAGCAGAGTGCTGAGAGCTTTGTGTAGTGGTTTGATTTTGTTTTTTTCAGCCTTATCCAAATGTTTGCAATCATGAAAACTCTGGGTCCAAGCCTCTGGGCCCACATATTCCCTGCCTGTGACAGACCCAGTGTGAGGCGGACAGAGCAAGACCCATTTTATTAGTGCATTTGCTTGGCTACATTGCAGGCTCTTTTGACAGGTCAGATTTCTTGTATATCCATGTGGAAGCTGTGGCCCTTTGATGCACTATTTAGACTAAGTACCAATTAAAGCTTTTAATGAGCCCAGCGCTGGCAACCTACAGCCTCTTAGTTGCCCTGGGTGAGTTATTAAATAAAGGATTGCTGCCAAAGTGCCGTGCTGACAACCATTCACAGCGGCTGGCCAATCCCTGTCCTGCTCGGCCATCTGTGCACCTAAGGGCCAGAGGACATGGACAAGCTACCCAGAAAGAGGTTTGGCCTAAAGAGAATTGTATCTACAGTTGAGGGAATTTTATGAGTTTCCAATCTCAGGTTGCAAATTCAGGGAATTATTTTTCTGGGTACTCAAATATATTAAGATATTTTATTATAGCTTTGTACTATATATTAACAACTCAAACTCTCTCTTTTAGGGTGTAATCTTCATCAGGACAGGATCTATGCCATTTAGGAGCAATATTTGACATAAATCAGGGGCTTATGTGCCAAGCCCTTACAAAATGACACACACACACACACACACTCTCTCTCTCTCTCTCTCTCACACACACACAAACACAAACACTTTCCCAAACCCTGAGAACTATTCATGTCCACATTTTATAGTTTTTAACAATGACTATAAAGAAGGATTGGGCCTGTCTGGAGCCACTCAGATGGTAAGTGATGGGGTAAGAGTTTGGCCAAGATCCCTCGGACAGCAGATCCTCTGGGATGTGTTTCCCATGTGGTTTACTCTCCCTCTTACAGTGTCCTGTTGGTAAAAGTGAAAATTAACACCTATAGTGTTTACTATCAGTTGGATGCTGTCCTGTGTGTTTTGATGGGTGTGTTGTTAATTTTGTTCCCCTTTCATAGTTGAGAAAGTTGAGGTGTATTTACATACCTCATTTGGGCTAACTTGTCCAAAATACTGTAGCTTTTGTCAGAGACAGGATTTGAGCCAGAAAACCTAGCACCAGAGGCCATCCTCATAACTTCCCTGCTGCCACAGCTCTTAAGGGATGTTAAGAATGTCTGTGAAGCTTATATTTTAGCGCAGAAATGGTTGATTGGTCCAGAAATTCACATGGCAATGATTAACATTGATAAGCTTCCTCTGTCCCTCCATGTTTATAAGCAGACCTGCCACACAGATTTACATAAAGATGCTTTGTTCCATGGCCTATTTGATTTTAGATTCCTAAGTTATAAGTAAGTTACCTCTGGGAGGTTCACAGGCTTTGAGTATTGGAGGCTTTGATTTGTGTGAGGATCATCTGCTCCTGCTACTGACTAGGTAGCTTGCTCTAACTGTTATTGAGTATTATTGATCTGAGGGTCAGATTTCTGAAAGACCTGACAGCTCTGAAAACAGGACCCTTGCTCCTGGACAGTAAAGAGAACTGATGGAAAGGTTGCCTGTTAGACCAAATAGATAGTCAGCACTTTCAGAAATCCTGGAAGAGTATGACGGCTGTTTGGGAAAGAATTGTGGTGGGGGCAGAGAGAAACACATAAATATAAGGGTTGTTTAATAAGAACTTAGTAATGGGTTGACTTATGGGGCGAGGGATATGAGGAAATAAGGGTTCTGAGTTTCTAGCCTGTTTTACTAGATAAAAAGTCACTTACTTTAATTTGTTAGGAAACAGTACAGAAAGTGGACTCGTTTCAGAATAAGACAGGGAAGATTGTACACTCCATTAGGGGCTTGTGTTTTAAGTCTCTTGAAACGTCCAGGAAGAGACACCAAAGAGGCCATCGGACACAGGGGTCTGAAGCTCAGAAGAGAGGTCTGGACTGGAGACAGCTTTAGTGTGTCATCTAAGTGCAGTGGTGATGCGATCCACAGGCTTGTATGACATACTCTAGGAAAAACGCTGAGTGAGAAGAAAAGCAGGCTTAGAATCCAGTTTTAAAGGGTCCCAACATAGTATTGTCAGGTAGAGGAGAATGAGCCTACCAAATAAACAGCAACAGTAATCATCCCATTCCATCTCTAGGGCTCAGCTCAGCTCCCTTCTCCCCACCTATCCCATCAAAGTAGCCCTGAGTAGACATGGAGTTGGGCAGGGAGCTGAGCCTTTTCATAAGAATGAGGCAAGGAAGAGAGCGAGGAAGACAGGTGGCCTGATGTGAAAGGCGAGCCTTGGTAATTTGTGTCTGAAGGTCACTAGACTATCCTGCCAAGGTGGCTGTTTTTCCTATACAGAAAATGGTTCTTCCTTCTAGAACATGGTTCTTCCTCCACCACTATAACAAGGTAGCTGGAGTAAAAACAGGCATATTCTTTTTTATTTATTTCCACAGCAAGTCCTTGACCCAACCTAGGTCAAGCAGAAACCTTCTGGGGTTTCCTTATTTTTTTCCATGAACCCTATGAGAGCCCATCTCTGCGTCCCTCCAGGCCCACTGTAAGGTGAGTGCCGAGGCATTACCACGCAGATGCTGTCTGAGAGATGAAGATCATTCTCCCCGGAGCAGAGAAAATGCCTAGTGTCTTCACCAACCAAACCACTGAGTCAAGTCACTCTCGAGACTCAACTGTATTCCAGACCTCCATGGAGTTTGATGACTTACAATAAATGCTGCTTTTTACCCTGATACTCTCCTGTGTTAGCTCTCAAGCACATATACTCTAAAGTGTCCTGATACATAGCTACAACAGGCCCTCTGTAGCCACAGATTCTACATCCACAAGTCGAAGATATTCAGAAAAGCAATAGCATATAAAAATAAAAATTGTTTGAATTAAAACCATGGTATAACAACTATTTACATAACATTTATGTTGTATTAAGTATTATAACTAATCTAGAGATGACTTAAAGTTTTTGGAAGAATGTGTGAAGTTTGCCGGGCACAGTGGTTCACGCCTGTAATCCTAGCACTTTGGGATGCCGAGATGGGTGGATCACCTGAGGTCAGGAGTTCAAGATCAGCCTGGCCATCATGGTGAAACCCCATCTTTAAAAAAATAATAATAATAAATATTAATAAAAAAAAGAATGTGTGAAGGTTATCTGCAGACACTACAGCATTTTATATTAGAAACTGGAGCATCTGCAGATTTTGGTATCTGGATGTTCTTGGCATCAATGCCTCATGGATACAGAAGACTGGCTGTATGTGCTGAGTAAAATGGTCATGCTCTTGGCTAAGGTGCTGCTGTGTGTCACAGCAAGCCCTGATAGCTATTGTAAAGTAGCTAAAGGGGTGAGCACAAGTTCCCAGGAGGCCCCCAACAGTTCTGGCTGCAGATATTCCCTCTAGGAAATGTGACCTGCCGTGGGATGAGTGGCAGGAATCCTGTCGGGGAAGGGACAGATGTGTGTTTTTCTCCTATGAATGGCCACAGGTTATGTTTTGTGAATCTACATCTGGAGGTCCCATTGTCTCTTACCAAGTAGTGAGCCTTGAAGAATCTACCACTTTACAGAATAGGCTGAGTTCTGCTGAATCATTTGAGTAAATTGCTCAAGTCACTCAAATAGAGGGCAAGAGGGAGATGCCTCCAGTTGGACAAAGAGAAGATGCACAGCCAGGGGCCACCCTCTGACCCTGGATTCCCTGCTGGGAGCCACACCGTGAACACAGGGAAGAAGACCATGACAGAGAGAGAGTGTATGTGTGTGGTGGGCAGGAGAGGTTGTGAATAAAAGCAGAGTAATTCAGAACAAAACTTCTTACTAAAATATTATTTCTCTTATCTGAGCTTACTGCAAACTGAGTTATGCAAATGCAGTTGATGTAATTAATAGGTTGTGTGAAGGCAGAAAAGATTGAGAGCTAATATGCATTTTATTGCCAACTGTGTACCCTGGGGTGTCACTTGGCCTGGCTTATATGTCCTTAGTGTTCCCAATGATCCTGCAAAGTGAACACTGTCATTCCCACTCTGCAGCTGAAAACAGGCTCAGAGGAGCCAGTGATATGGCTGAAGTGTCCACAGGAAGAAAGCAGAACCAGGACTTACTTAAATGGCGGTCATCTGTCTCTAAATCTGGAAATTCTACTGTTTCCGCACTGGCCACTTAGCACTGCTGGGGGCTTCTCTGAGCTGAGAAACACACAGAGGGTACAAGGTGACCATGTGAAGCCAGGCCTCTCTTTGCCAGCTGACACTCCATACTCAGGCTTCAGCTGGACTCCCTCCCTCTGGCTGTGTCCCCAGGCCCCTGTGCCTACTGCAGGCTTTCATGCATGACGTTCTCCATCTCCTGTGCAGCTATTTCTTCTCTTTCAGCTTTTTCCCTTTTCTCTCACTGAAATACTTGAGTTTTGGTCTTTATCTTTTCCTGCTTTCCCACAGTCTCCCCTACATGCACAGAAACTTCTCCATTGTTCTTTTTCCTTTCTCATGGCCTTTCTCTCTCTTCCCCACTGGCATGTTCTCTCTGTTGTCATTTTCCTGTCCCCTCACCTTCCTCTTCCATTTTTTACTTCCTGTCTAACTGCACTCCTCTCTCTCTACACCCTCAATCCCAGGATTTCCTCTTCCTGTCTGCAGCCAGGGGGTCTGGCCAGGCAATCACCTGGACAGCAGCACTTTGGGCAGGTCCTCAAGGAGTCGCCAGACTGTCCTGGTTCTTAAATCAGGTTGGGGAGAAAAGGGAGAGGACTTTATTCAGAGTCAAGATTGGGCAGTTTCACACAGCAGAATCCCTCAGGGCTTTGGCCCAGGCCTGCTGTACACCTGAACAGCAGGTGTACCTGTCTGGGCCCATGTAACTAATGTCATATTTTTTTCATAAGATGAGACATAAAAATTAGAAGCATAAAAATAAACTGTGGGAGGTGAGGAAGGTGCTCTCGGTCACATCACGTGTAGGGCAACCACTATGTGAATGAGGCAGCACAGGGGATGCTTCTTCACCACTGGCTCCTTCCCCATGAAAGAGTTCCCTGCTGTAGGAAAGAGTCCAGGACTGCTGGTCAGACTTCAGAGTCCCAGTTGTGTGTCAGAGCTAGGAGGGCTCCAGGCTGCAGTGCATGGGCCAAGTCACCATGTGTGTAAAGAGTGAGGCATATGAGGCTGTGCTGGGCAGGAGCATGTGAATTTGTGCTTGTGTAGTGGGGGACCTACTGTGGCTTTGAGGTTGTTTTTCTCAGGATGAAGCCTTATCCATTACACTTTGGATATGCTGACCCCTGTGGTTTCCCCAAAGGTAGAAAACTCAACTGCAGAATCTGCGGTACCAGGTGACTGTGTCCAGGTTTCCACTTGAAAATATTTAGGACAGGGCCAGGCATGCCTGTAATCCAAACACTTTGGAGACAAAGGTGGGTGGATTACCTGAGGTCAGGAGTTCAAGACCAGCCTGACCAACATGGTGAAACCCCATCTTTAAAAAAATGAAAAATAAAAAATAAAAAAAAGAAAATACTTAGGACAGTGCACTGCCTGTCATATCATTCCTCCTCCTTTGGTGTTTCTTCAAAAGAAATACACAGCCTTACTTTTCTTTTCAAGCATGCTTACCATTTGTGTTTCTCTTTTATTAGTGTAACTGTCCAGTAGATTTATCTTGCCTGTTGCCCAGAAAAGCCAAATGGAGCTGAGAATAGCAGGCTTTCTGCAGCAGAGAAAGAATTTAATAAACACAGAGGCAGCTAAGTGACCAGGACAGGGGTTTATTATTACTCAAATCTTCCACCCCCCAAATTCAGAGGCTAGGGATTCATTTGAGGATAGTTTGGTGGGCAGGAGGCTGGGGAATGGGGAAAGCTGATTGGTTGGGTTGGGGAGGAAAATCACTGGGAGTCAGAGCTTGTTTACTTGCAGTGAGTCGGCCCCTGGACAGGGACCACAGGACCAGATGAGCTAGTTTACCAGTCTGGGTGTGCCAGCTAGTCCATCATAAGATAGGGTCTGAAAAATACTCTGAACACCAACTTAGGTTTGACACTAATGATGTTATCTACATGCACAATTGGGGAGCTTAGGAATCTTGTGGCTTCTGGCTGCATGGCTCCTGAACCATAACTTCCAATCTGGTGCCTGATTTGTTAGCTTGCTAAGGAGGTCTGATCCCCAAGAAAGGAAGGAGTTGGTTTAGGGAAGGGGCTATTATCTTTGTTTCAGACTTAGACTTGGAAGTAAACTCCTCTCATAGTTAGCCTGGCCTCTGCCCAGGAATGGACAAGGGCAGCTTGGAGGTTAGAAGTAAGGTGCAGCCAGTCAGGTCAGATATCTTTCACAGCCACAATTTTCCTATGTCAGGTTTTTCTCACTGTTGTAATTTTTGTGAAGGTAGTTTTGTTAGGAGCAATATAAATACAATGGTTCTGAGAATGTCTTCTGGAGTCAGGCTGGCTCCACTTCAAATTCCTGCTTTCAAATCCTCCTTTGCTGGCTGAGTGACCTTGGGCAGGTTATTTAATGTCTCTGTGCATCTGTTTTCTCATACAAAAGATGAAAGTGGTGGTGTGACCTCAGCCTGAGGTAAGCACCAAATGAGTAAACGTATGCACACTCATCAGCCGTGCCTCACGTGTGGCACTTTGCATGTCAGGCACAGGTGATGAGTGCATATATGTTACTCATGTTCGTGTTAGCTCCTGTGTTTTGCCTGCAACACTGCACAAAGAGCAGATTTGATGAAAACCAGTTGTGTTCAGTGATACTTTCCAGTGGCTGTGCACCCTCCCAGGGAAACTGCAGCAATCCTCTGACCATCAGTGATCTCCTGGGTTGGGAGATCCCAGGAAGACCCCTCAATCTCCAGCAGGTTTGACCTTCAAGGAGCTTCAGGGAATGAGCTATAGATGTATATCTACCTGGGAGGAACTGGGAGTTTATTAGCTCATCTGTTCAGTTCATCCAAAGGGGAATAATGATTCAATTTCTTGCCTTAAATCTGCCCCAGTAAAATGTTTATAGTATTACAGTGGAAGAATTTGTACATGTAGGGGAGGAAATATGACTTTTCCTCACCCATCCTAGATTCACTGCTGAGACCCTTACAGCAAAAGACAGACTTACAAGGGAAGAGCACATCTAGTTATCTAAAATAAGTTTTGTATGACAGCAGTGCCTTCTAAAGGAAATGAAGGCCCATGGAAACAACTAACCTCAGTTGTTGTTTTTTTAACAGTAGGTTTTATGAAGCGTGAGTAATCATGGAGAACTATGATAAGACAAAAATGTATGATCTAACAGTAACAAATTGGGGAAAACCTAGCCAGGCCCCTTTATTCAGGCTCTTCTCTGTGTCCCTGTGTCTTGAGACTCAAGGACGTGCAATTCCTCTGGGTACAGAAAGAACACTTCTCACATGAGAATCTCATGATCAGCTTCAGGGAAGGAGGGCAGGGGGAGAGTGACAGTGACTTTCCTGCTTCTGTTGTTTTCTCAAATTCCTTTAGCATAAAATATTTGGTACCCAGGTGTTATAATTTGGAGTAGCTTGTCCTGAACTCCATCATGCACATGGAATGAAACCCAGAATCTTTGAAGGTGATACTTATGACTACAAAATATTTATTTATTTATTTTTAATTTTTAAATATTTTTTCTAAGAGATGGGGTTTCACCATGTTGTCCAGGCAGATCACGAACTCCTGACCTCAAGTAATCCACCCACCTTGGCCTCCCAAAGTGCTGGGATTACAGGCGTGAGCCACTGCACATATTTAAATTCAAAATAGAAATGATGGCCAGGTGGAGTGGCCCACTCCTGTAATCTCAGCGCTTTGGGAGGCCCAGGCAGGTGGATCACTTGAGTCCAGAAGTTCAAGACCAGCCTGGCCAATATGGCAAAATCCTGTCTCTACTAAAAATATAAAAATTAGCCTGGTCGTGGAGCACACCTGTGGTCCCAGCTACTTTGAGGGGTGGGGCATGGGTGGGAAAGGATCAACTGGAGCAATATCATATGTACAAACAAATAATTTTTTTTTTATTTAAGGCTAGTCAAGTGACGCAGTGGAAGGAGAGAAGGAACAAAGAAATCTACAACTGGTTGTGATCAATTATTTGTAAACAGGAATGAATTTTTATGCACTATACTCTTAATCAAAATCACATATGCTGCACTATTGGTGGTGACCAGCAGTGACCTGGGCACTTCCTATGCTTATTTCTGGGGATAACAATTTTCAATGCATGCAGCCAACCTCTCCATGAATATTGCTACTCTTTGACTGTTCAGTTTCCCATCCCAGACCCTGCGGTCCAGCCTGCTAGAGGAAACGGAGTTTGTGTGTTTCCCTACCTGTCAGTCCACTCCAAGGAGCCAACAAGGCATTCCACCTGCCCCCACCCCACGTCCTTTAAACTGAGCCCTCAAAGACTAGGGTGTTTTTCAGTCCTTCGTAAACGCTTTCAGTCCCAAAACATGAAAATCAGAGCAATGGTCCTGAGCGCATTGAGTGACATGCTACCTGCTCCCAAGACCCAGCAGGAGCTTCATCCCAAGTGCTCTAAAGAAGAGGAGAAAACATTTGTAGCTCTGGTCGCATCCTAAGGCATCTTCTCCTTGGGGCAGGGTCCTGGCGGGATGAGGGGGAGCCCCACCATCAGAGACTCGCCCCTCACAGCTGCTCAGGCTTCTCTTCTTCGGAGCTCGGCTCCTGTGGGGGAGGATCAGGATGGTGTCCTAGCCCCCGCGCTGGAAGAGGCCACCCACGCTGTGGATTTCTCTTTCCAGCTGAAGAGATCTTGGGATGAAACAAGATTTCCTAGAGCCAGGTTCCAAAGCTTAGTGAAACAGGGTTTTCATGGCCCTCAATAGAGATGAAATTCAGCATGAAAATCTGAATATGAAAAATGGAGTAAATTAACATTTGGAATAGGATGGCTTATCTGAATAAAGCAGTTGTACTCCCAAGTTAGGTCTGGAACCATTGACCCTAAACTGAGACACAATCACCAATGACTGAGCTAATCCCACCAAAATTTCTCAGCCCCCGTTTACTTACCAAAAGACAATGTGTGCCATTATGAGATTTCCCAGGTGAAAGGAGTCTCGGAGTCTAGGGTTGAGGGGGCAGCAGCCTTTTTAGAGGAGGAGACCTCTCACCCCAAGGCCCAGGGTCAACTTGAGAGGAGGTGGGGACTTCCTGGGTCACTGGGTCCCTGGTGGGGGTCCGGAACTCCGATTGCACAAGGCCAGGCAGCTCGCCCAGGATGGCGGGACCCTCCAGGCTCTGTGACCCCGACTGGATAATTCGGCAATTTCCTTGTAGTCCAGACCACTGTGAAAGCCCGGCTTCTGGGATCTCAAACACTGAAGTGGGAGACAGAAGAGATGGGGACATGGGGGACATCAGGAGACTCAGACACTGAAGCAGAAGAGACACGCAGGCTTGCAGCCCTGTGCTTCTGAACTTCAGCGGAATACTCATGCCATTCAGGGAGTAAAAGATGGCATTGCACCCTAATTAAACAGAAAGGTTCCACCAAGACTCGAACTCAGATCACTGGATTCAGAGTCCAGAATGCTCACTATTACACCATGGAACCTTGCACTGAGGCTTTCCTGGAGGTGTCTGAATTACTAATAAGCAGCAATAGTTCCCATTCACCCATGTCAAGGCATTTCTATTGATCCCACAAGTAACACTTGGGAAAGGTGGACCTGCAGGAAGGAACCATTACTCTTTCTTTCTCTCTGCTGTCTCTTTTGATCGACTTTTATTATTTCATTTGCACCTCAGAAAGCGAGGCAAAATCCACTCTGGGTTTAGGACCAGAGCCCTTGAAGCCTGGGTCATAGAGTTTCCTGTGTCGAGGTGAAATTCCCTTCCCTTCTATTCCCTTCCCTTTCTTTTTCTTTCTTTCCTTTCTTTTTTCTTTTTTTTTTTAATTGAGATAGTCTCCTGTTGCTAAGGCTGGAGTGCAGTGCAGTGGCAGTGGGTGATCTCCCCTCACTGCAACCTCCTTTTCCTGGGTTCAAGTGATTGTAATCCCCAGTAGCTGGGATTACAAATGTGAACCCCCACACCTGGCTAATTTTCATATTTTTAGTAGAGATGAGGTTTCACCATGTTGGCAAGGCTGGTCTTGAACTCCTGGCCTCAAGTGCTTTTCCCACCTCAGCCTCCCAAAGTGCCAGGATTATAGGTGAGAGACACTGTGCCAAGGCCAGAGATGAAATTTCTGCAAAATTTCTGTTATTTTCTTTCTGTTTTCGCTCTTTTCCATTTGCCCAAGGAAGCCAGATGATTGTCGAAACAGGACTCAGGACTTCCTGGGGGCTTCCCCTCTTCATCCATTTAGTATATAATGGATGACAGCAATCAAGTGAGATCGGGCAGCAGGGAATCCTTTATTTTCTTCTTCATACACTCCTATGTTTGTTTGGTTGGTTGGTTTTAACAAGATTTTTTCACCAGAAATGGAGATATGTTAGATTTAAAATAAAAAGCAATCAGCCACATTTTACATTTCACATTCACATTTCTATAAAACACTCAAACCAGGCCATACTCATCAGCTGTGACTCAAAATCAACCATATACTGTCGGGTTCAGGAGACAGGGTGCTGACATTTAAGCACAGTGTGTTTTCCCAGAATTGGCCAAGTTAATGCCATTCCAATTTCTCAATATACTATGACCCATCAATTGTGGTTTTTAAAAGTGTGCATATATTGTTACTGAAACCCCTGGAGTTCAGTCTAGGCCTTGGTGCTCAGCACACTGAAAGCCAATCATTAACACATTGAGTATTGCTGTGGAAGAAGGCTTTAATCTGGTGCTGCAGATGAGGAGATGGGAGATCAGTCTCAAAACCATCTCCCTGATCAACTAAAGTTAGGGGTTTATATCACAGGGAAGAACGTAACTGTGTGTGGGAACAGAGGAACTAGGGAGGGGTGAGGAAGCACTCATGATGAATGAGGGGTCTGGGCATCTCACTGTCTGGGATGCTGTGATCTGTTAAGTTTCAGGTCTATGATGCTTTTTGAGAGGCCTGAGGGTCCTTTCCTGAGGAAAGGACTCTGATAAAACAAATGTAAGTTTCAAGCTTTAAGACCAGAAGGGTCCATTTCTATGCCTATCTGAAAACACTGTCTGTGGTACTATGGAGTCAATTTCTGTCCCCACTTTCTATTTGTCAGTTCCTGAATCATGCAGAATCTGGTCATTGGTCTTTCTGACTGTGCCATGTGGAGAAGGGGCATCCTGGGTGGCGCCATACCATGGGTGACTGCATGGCCACCCAGGAATCAAAGGGTTCATCTAATACTGTAGTTTCTCCTGAAATACAACCTTCTTCTCTCCAGTTGCCCATTTCCACTAAAGACAAAACGCAGCAGAACCAACCTAGCTGGAAAAGAGCCTTCAGTCCCATATACGTGTCCTGATTACCCATACAAAGTGCAGTAAGAATCATTGTTCATATAGGCTCTTGTAAATTGACTTTGCTGGAACATTTCACAGCACCATTTCAGTCAAAGTTCTGGGGAAATTACCAATTCCTCCACCTGTGTCCTCCACCTGTGAACTTATGCACAAAAACACATTGTCATTAATTAAGAATATTCAGTTTACAAATTTGGGAGAAATTAGGCAGAGAGAGAAATATATGCCTCAAATTCTATTTATAAGATTACTCTACTCAATTGTTACAGGCTATAAATAGCGCAAAAGAAAAAATGGTCACCAGACTCTGAAGAATGAACAATGTTTCAAACTAACAAACAATGCCACAAAAAACTGATTTCAGTCCTCCATGAGTTCAATCCATGCAATCAATCAACTCCTGCTCTGCTTCATATTGGGCTCGCAATCTTTATGAACACATCAGCCTTTGTAGTAGTGCCCTGAGAATTTTCTCTTTAGTTCAATGGCTTGACCTCCAAAGTTATCAGAAACCTGTATGCAAGTCCCTTTTATGGACTTTTCCAAAATAGCAAGGCCTGAACTGTGGCTGATTAGAAGTCACTTTTTGAGAAAAATCAAAGCAAAACAATTCTGGATGACAAAAGCCTCAAGACAGCCATAGTTAGAGACACGGTTGACAAGGGAATTTGGTTGATTCTGTGGCACATGACAATTTAACATAATAATCACAATTATTACCGACAGCATATTAGAACTTTCAGGATCTCACACAATCCCAGAACACACATTGACAACACATCTATGTCAATATAACCCAAAGGAAGTTAAAAACCACCTCAGATTTGACAATGCTTCCTGCATAATTCTAACATAACACATCAGCCTAAGAAGCCTGATATGTCTCACTTGGACCTCAAAGAACCTATATCCAAGAAGTTAGTTTGAGGTCCAAAAGGCTGAATTTATAAATTTTACTCTTAGAAAGTTTGCCAAATATCAACATTTTGAGACATTTGATATCACAAAATAGGATCACAGGTCACCTTAAAATAGTCAGTCATTGGTGGGGCATGGTGGCTCATGCCTGTAATCCTAGCACTTTGGGAAGCCAAGGTGGGTGGATCACCTGAGGTCAGGAGTTCAAGACCAGCCTGGCCATCATGGTGAAACCTCATCTTAAAAAAAAAAAAAAAAAAAAAAAAAAAGTCAGTCATTTAGCCAAAATGATAAAACAAAAACTTTCACCCTTTAAAAGACAAGAGACTGAGTTTCCTAAACAGTCGGACCTAATGAAGACAACATGAGGCCAACTGCATCTGTCTCTCCCCTTCTTTCTTTTGCTCTGCAGTTACTCTAAAGGTAAACAAAAATATTTTATTTATTATTAATCTTATACAATCATTTTGTTCAAAAGAGAAGACTACATTTTACATTTATATTATCTATTACCATGTTAAAGCTAATTTGTATACAAATTTAATTAAAATCAGTCTTACCATAACGTAAGATTTCCATAAACCTTCTGTAGCCTTTTATACTTTCTTTTAAAGAGCATATGAATGCTCTAAGAAAACTCTGTTATTCCAATACACGGGCCCAGATGCTGGCATTGCATCAGTGTGCCTCTGAGAGTAATGCTTAATTTATAGAAAATCTCTGAATTTGAGAGGCCCAGGTGGGTGGATCACTTGAACTCAGAAGTTTGCGACTAGCCTGGGCAATATGGTGAAACCCCATGTCTACCAAAAATACAACAAAAAAAAGAAAAGAAAAGAAAAGAAAGAAGGAGAGGGGGAAGGCAGGCAGGCAGAGAGGGAAGAAGAAAGAAAGAAAAAGAAAGAAACAAAGAAGAAAGGAAAGAAAGAAAGAAAGAGAAAGAAAGAAAGAAAGAAAGAAAGAAAGAAGAAAGGAAGAAAGAAAGAAAGAAGAGAAAAAAGAGAAAGAAAGCAAGAAAGAAAGAAGGAAAGAAAAGAAAGAAAGAAAGAAAGAAAGTAAGAAAGAAAGAAAGAAAGAAGATGAAGAAAAGGAAAGAAAGAAAGAAGAGAAAGAAAAGAAAGAAAGAAAGAAAGAAAAAAGGAAGGAAGGAAGGGAGGGAGGGAGCGAAGGAAGGAAGGAAGGAAAGGAAGGAAGGAAAAAAAAAAGAAAGTCTCTGAACTAAAGTTATCCCTCAAACTCCGGCCTTAAAATTCTCATGTGCCAACCTCTTCTGCCTAGAGGAACATGGGAGGGCATGAGGTAGAAGCGGTGACATGTGGCATTGTTGTGGAGTACAAAAGCCTCAAGACAGCCATAGTTATAGACACAGTTGACAAGGAAATTTGGTTGTTTCTGTGGCACATGGCAATCCCTAGAGGGATTGAAGGGTTTTAATTTCTGATTCTGTGTCTCATGAAAGCAGTTCATTTTGATTGTCATCTTCTCCAGGGTCTGAAGATGAGGCATTGATTCTCATCAATGTTCAAGATTTAGCAGGAGTAGTTTCCTTTTTCAGACCCAGGAGTCAAAACCCTGTAAGTTAACAGTGCAGGAATTAGTTAATAGGACGTTTGCATTGAAGAAAGTCCTGTTTCTCTCTAACAAATCACAAAGGAAAACACTGTGACTTGGTGTCCAGTAATTACACCCGAAGCACTTCAAAACATTGTATTAAAGTGGTTAGGATACTCCTTGCAGGTACCTAGTTGCCATCATTCTAATGATAGAACCATGATCAAAAGCATGAAAAATGTAACAGAACCTATACCAAACTTCTCAAAGTAAGGCAATTAACTTTTCTCGCCATCATTTAACAAATGGTAAATTCAAGCATCAGTTTAGGAAATTCAGTATGAGGATAAGTAATCTCCTTTTCTTTAAATACAATAAAACAAGAACAAAATGAGAATAAAGAGAGAATAATTTCTTTTCAGCTATTTTTATTTATTTATTTGAAACAGAATCTCCCTCTGTTGCCCAGGTTGGCGTACAGTGGTAGGATCTCGGCTCACTGCAACTTCCACCTTTGAGCTCCAGGTTCAAGAGATTCCTTTTCTATCTGATCTGAGAGATTTCGCTCTGTTGTAATTAGCAGCATTTAGTGTCACGCTGGAGATGATGGGCATAGTTAGTCTCATTGCCATCACGTCATTGTATGATTTCTGTGTTTTTGCTTTGTTTATGAAGTATCTTCCTACCTTTCTTAACTAGATTCATCTGTTTGGGTAAATGGTCTGTTTTCCTATAGCATTTTGAAATTCCATGTGCCTGATTCGTCAATATATTTTCTTATTCTCAAGTGGCCAGGAAGAAGGCAATCATGTACCTTAGCTCAGGGCACATCACAGTGGCTGCTCTGAGCAAGGCCCTTTACTGTCCTTCTTTTCCATATTTATCCCACTCTCATTCCCCTGTCCACTTCCAGAAACATGTTCAGAAGAGTTTAGTCTATGCCCTTTCATTTCACACTTTCTCTGCATATTTCAATAAGGGGATAACTTTGGAAAACATACATTGTTCTTTGCGTAGGGGTGGGTTAAAACAGCTTTAAAGTGTGAATTGGTTCCCCCAAAACCCATTCCATTCTCTTTATTCCATTCTGTGTACTATCTTCTCAACTTTTCTATTCTAACAGAAAAGTTTGTGTATAAAGATGGGTAGGAAAAAAAGAGTCAAGCCAATTTAAAATGGGAAAAACATTTGAGTGGTGTTTGTTAACAAAAGAGAATTTCTTCATGGCCAAATGGCATGAGAAAGGATTCTTGGCATAATTACTCATTCGGGAAACACACATTTAAAATGCCATGATACAGCATTACTCACCCATCAGATTGGGTAACATTTAAGAGACAGGGGAAAAAAACACTGGCTTCTAAGAATGCAGAGCAACTGTAACTCTTATTAGTAGCAAGAGAATAGAATAGTGCACTGGGTGCAGTGGCTCACTCCTGTAATCTCAGCACTTTTGAAGGCTGAGGTGGGTGGATCACTTGAGGTCAGGAGTTTGAGACCAGTCTGGCCAACATGGCAAAAACCCATCTCTTCTAAAAATACAAAAAATTAACCAGGCATGGTGGTAGGTGCAGTAATCTCAGCTACTTGGGAGGCTAAGGTAGGAAAATTGCTTGAACACAGGAGGCAGAGGTTGCTGTGAGCCAAGATGGTGCCACTGCACTCCAGTCTTGGTGAAAGATTGAGACCTTGTAGAGAGAGAGAGAGAGAGAGAGAGAGGGAGGGAGGGAGGGAGGGAGAGAGAGAAAGAATACAATAGTGTAACCGTTCTAAAATACTGTCTGGTAGTTTCCAATACAGTTAAAAATACACCTGCTTCATGACCCAGCCATGGTCATACTTAACTTCATACTTAACAGAAATGAAGGCACAGGCCCATAAAAAGGCCCGTAGTAGAATATTTGTAAACACCTTATTCACAATCGCCAAGACTAGAAACAGGCCAATTGTCCATCAACTGTAGTGTATTCACGTTAGAATAACACTTATCAATAACACCAAAAGGTTGAGATACATGCCATATAATGGAAGCATCTCATAACCATTGTTGCATTTAAAAAAAAATAAGGCAAAATCAATACACTCCTGTAAGTGATTTCAAGAATAAGCAAAAGTAAATCACAGAGATAGAAATCAGAATGGTGCCGGGTGCAGTGGCTCAAGCCTGTAATCCCAGCACTTTGGGAGGCCGAGGCGGGTGGATCATGAGGTCAAGAGATCAAGACCACCCTGGTCAACATGGTGAAACCCCGTCTCTACTAAAAATACAAAACATTAGCTGGGCATGGTGGCACGTGCCTGTAAACCCAGCTACTCGGGATGCTGAGGCAGGAGAATTGCCTGAACCTGGGAGGCAGAGGTTGCGGTGAGCCGAGATCGCGCCATTCCACTCCAGCCTGGGTAACAAGGAGGAAACTCTGTCTCAAAAAAAAAAACAAAAAAAAGGAAAGAAAAGAAATTAGAATGGCGACCACCTACGTGGGGATGGGGTGAGGATTGACTGGAAAGGGGCTCTACTGACTTTTTGGGCTGGTGAAAACTTCCCATAACTTGATCTAGGTGATATTTTCTTATGTCTAAATGCACTGGGCCACGAACTCAAGATTGGTGCACTTTGGTCATTTACTGATAGAAAATAAATAAATAAAAATTGGGGTTGGGGAATGTCATTAAGTTTCGATTTTATTGCATTCTTTAGGTTTTACTTAAAATACCCAGTCCGAGTGAGAACTCTCATCTTCTCTTGTTCATTTCTGACTTGGTCTGAAAAGGCCCCACGGATATTTGAAATATTTGAGCTAGAGAAACAGGTAGGGCCACATCATGTCGACAGCAAAAGATTCCAATAAGATTGACGGAGAGGGAGCTTCTCACCTTTTGGGTGTTGCACTGGCTCAGAGAGGGGGCAAAAGTCTAGCCTTTCAAGATGATGCGCCCCGGCGTGCAGCGTAGGGGTTCCTTCTATTCTCGCCACTACAGAGAGCTTCCAAACCACAGGAAAGTTGTAATCTCTCTAGTCTCCGCTAAATGGGGCATCGTAGGCTGCGGCTGGAGGCTAAAGGGAAAGAAGAACGTTCCACGCTAAAAGGGACACTGCCTTGGTTGGGACTGGAATCGAGATTGGCGCAGCCACAGCGCAGAGTTCTAACCACAATGCGATCACATGGAGCCACTGGAGCTGAAGCCTGCGCGGCTCCTTCTTTAAACTTAATGTATTGGGCTGCTTCCGTTTTGGAGACCTAAAAGTCCACCTAGATTTCGTTCTTTCTTGGTGTCTCTCCATTCCCTGCCCCCTTCTTCCACCATTCTGCTACAACACACACACACACACACACACACACACACACACACACACACACACTTCTCATCTCTCCATGGTGCAGTCCTCACCACTGCACAAAGCTACTGCAAAGTTTTGTTTCCCGGGTTCCTGCCTCTGCTGACTTCCTTGCCTTCTTCCTGGCAATTCCCTGTTTGACCCACCCCCTTCCCCACTCCAGGCACACACCTGAGCTCCTCAGCTCCACACGTAGAGTGGCTTGACGGGGCAGGACCCCTCTCTTGCCATTCGCCCCCAGAGGTCCTCGCCCCTTGCCCTCCTCCCGGGAAGCGATAAATCAATGGGAATTAATGTTTTTTGAAAAGAACTTACTTCCCCTTCGCGACCAGTCTTGGTGACATGGCGAAATGCTGTCTCTACAAAAAATACAAAAAGTAGCTGGGCGAGTGGCCTGTGCCTGTTGTTTTAGCTGTTTGGGGGCTGAGGAAAGAAGATCGCTTGTCCCCGGAGGTCGAGGCTGCAGTGAGCCATGTTTGCACCGCTGCACTCCAGCCTGGGCGACCAAGTGAGACCCTGTCTCCAAAACAAAACAAAATAAAACAAAACAAAACTTCCCCCTGGAAAAACAGTTCATGATTTCTATTTTCAGGGCTCCTTAAAGAATAAAAGCTAAAAGATTCATTTGACAAGACCTATTACAGTGGTATCCTATCCCCTAGGTGCACGCCCTGGTGAGTGCCAGACCCTGCTGCAGAGGGGGGACCCACCAGCGACCCTCACCACCATCCCTGCCCTGGTGGAGCCCCCATGTGAGAGACAGAATTTGAAGATGGCAGCGGAAGCTCTGCAGAGGCGCCGAAAGAGACTGGGCATGATGGGCACAGGCTGCCTTTCTCACTGAGTGAAGACGGCACAAAGAATGGGAAGAGCCCTCCCGGCTGGGAGTTCAGCTTCCCTTGGGCTCCAGGCGGCTTGGGCCGCTGACCGGGTGTTTCTGGGGGCTTCTGAAGCAGGCCAGGGGCAAGGCGGCTGAAGGCCATTTGGCTGTTCTTCTGGCTCCAGAATCTCCCAGCGCAGGTGTGCAACGTGACCAGAGCGACTCAGGGCTCTAAACTCTCAGGTTTTCCAAGGCCTTGCACAGTTGTCTAACGGGTGGTGGCGAGGAGAGGGCTGAGGACCCAAGAGATGGGGGTAGTTTGGTAAGTGCACGCTGCCTTCGGGGCCCCGTAGATCCAGTGGTTGTGGTGTCTGTGGCACAATTGGTTAGTGCGTTCGGCTGTTAACTGAAAGGTTGGTGGTTCTAGTCTACCCAGGGATGCCTCGTGTTGTGTTTTAACTAGTTTCTGTTGATACATAATCAACCAAGTTAATCAGGATATACTCGTGTCCTCTTCTCCACTTTCTTAGGTCTGAGACTTGAGAATGACCAACTGTGCCTTATACCTGTCAAACTAAGGAATCCCAGAGAGGGTAGGCAGTAATTCACTTCTGGTGTGAAAAAAATCTTCTTTGCTCCCATGGAAGGCTTGGGTAAGTAAGGTGCCTCAAGTTTTTAATTTATAATAATAGGAGACCTATTACAGTGGTATCCTATCCCCATGAAGTTCCTGGGTTTACTGACTGCTCTATCAATGTGACCAGTGGAATCAGTCATCCTTATGGTGATTCTTGCCACTGTTTGTAAAAACAGCTTTTCTTCCTCAGTTTGTGCACGATTTATTTAACTCTTTTCAAAATGTTTTTGAAATGAGGTGTATTTCATGTTTTGGGATTACAAATGATGCTGCAAACACCACCATTCTTGTACACATTTCTTTGGTCACTGCTGCAGTTATTTCTATAACGTAGAGAAAAGGATTTGCCATTTTTACATTCAGCACTTATTCAACACTTCTAATTTGAGTACATTCTACAAATTTATCTTTCACGTGGGTCTGGAACGATGGGCCACAGTGACCTCTTTGAAAGCTTTCTGTTAAGTCACTTATTCAAAGGGAGCAAAATCACAAAGTTCCCAGGTGATATTTTTCTTCTCACTGTCCCTCTTTCCTTCATAAATCTTGGTTTTGCTTTTATTCTATGAAACAAAACTGACTCTCTTTCTCCCTCCTATGCGATGGTAGATTAGCTGCAAATTTGTATTCTTTGATAGATTTCTGCAGGGGCCATGTACATAACAATTAGCCCATCTGAGATACATCATTGGAGCCAACAGAACCCTGCACCCAACAGGCACCTTGTGTAGATTTGGACCCTTAGAGCTACTGGCTCATGTTCCTTTGGCTTTTCTATTGAATGTCATGATGGAAATTGAGCTCTTTGGTCTTTACTCACTATGGCTATAGCATAGTTTCTCTCTCTCTCTCTCTCTCTCTCTCTCTCTCTCTCTCTCTCTCTCT
>NW_022437205.1:77158-87866 GCF_009761245.1 Sapajus apella
TCTCTCTCTCTCTCTCTCTCTCTCTCTCTCTCTCTCTCTCTCTCTCTCATTTTTGTATCATGATTTTCTTCCATCAGTAGTGGCATTGGTGTGGGTTTCTGGTTTTGATGTTATAGAATGAACTTCTGGGATATTTTTATGACTATATAACAGTCGGTATTAAATTCTTCTGAGGATGAAGATTTGTGTTGTACCCAGTTTTTTCTTAGTATAAAAATGAGGTTACTAAGAGCACTTTTGCAAGAAGCCTTGTTGGATGTATTGTTCATTTTATGGGGGTAATCAATGAAAGTAAATTTGCTTTTGTATAGGACAGGCTTAACTAGATGAGAAACTGCCAAATATTAGAAAAGGTGTTGTGCTGAACTACAGTCCAACCAACATCACACAGCAAATCACACACACTCTGGATGTGGAAGGGGAGAGGCAACAACTTTCAAAATCAGTTTTTCTGTTTCCCTTCATTTTCTTTTGAACGCTTAATGGCATCTTTGAAGGTGGCTATGGTCACACCTATTGTCACCACCAGCCTATTCGAGTCTTACTGCAGAGTCATGGAGAGATACCTCAGTGCAGCCCAGCCCAGTGTCCGGCTCATAAACACCAGACAGGAATAGATGGCTACGAAATGAGAGGGCCAGGTAATCCATCCCTGTCCTGCCATGTCATCCATCCCTGTCCTGCCATGTCTGTGCCTCTCTTTGCAACTGCTATGTCAATAAAAACAATTACTTGAATTTATTTCATCAGACATAAAACCAGACATTAATCAAAGCCGTGAAAATGGATTTTATTCAGTAACTACTGACCATAGGGAAGGAGTTGAGATCAGTTCCCATTTGTGCAGAGGTGATGGCATTCTATGAGGAGAGGAAGGTGGGGGAGAGGGCAAGGTGCAGGGCACACATACAACATTACAAAAGGTTGCTTATCATAAACTTCTGCCTCATCAGGTCAGCTATATCTGCCTGCTGGCAGTATCAGAAGACAGTATTCTAACTTCCCACAGAGACTGGAAGACAGAAACTCCAGTCCTTCCCCAGGACTACTGTTTAAAGGAATGGCTTTCAGATCCTGGGGAAAGACACACTGGCGCTCCCAGGAGATACACACACATCTCAAAAGGATGGAGGAAGGATTCCCTTCTTAGTAAGTGCCATAAGAAAGGGAGATCCTGAACCTACCATCATCAGCAGGTATTGGCTAGAGCTAAACTTAGTTCCCCTGGCAGCCTTGAGCTTTCTTGGGTAGACACTGTAATAGAAGTGCATGGTCATCTGCTGGACACTGTCTTATGCCACTACAAGACATGATAAAATCTGGTCATCTCTTAGCCCAGAGGTTTAATCTGAATAGTTGTGTGCTGAATTTGGTGGTTCTCACTTTCCATTCTCCCATTCTATGGCCTAGATTTTACTGGATTCTATTAGATGGACAAGGAAGGCCACAGGCCATTTTCAGTGGCTTTGAGGCAGCCCACCATATCTGTTGAGAACTGAATGAAAATAAAGAAAACCATGAGATTGAGAGTGGGCCCCACAATAGGTGTCTATTACCCATTTTCAAGAAGATGGACACAAATACTTCCAGGCAGTGTCAAAATGGAAAGTGACTTACGAAGCCAGGATGAAATTCAAACTTATATTAGCAAAGTATACAAGTTATTGATATTTTACAAAAGAAAGCCATGGAAAAATGGCAATCCACAAGTGGCAATAATAGGTAGGGATGGGGAGAAACTCCATAAGGTCAATATTAGCCTCTCTTTAAATGAAATTCTTATGTGTTGCTACTATAATTTAAAGGAAGCCAATGTTATGCTGGAATATATTAATTGTCATGGAATAAATAGGGAGGACATGATGCTAAATTTACTAGTCACTTTTATTGAGGGTATTTGTGAAGGTTAATTTTTTTTGTCAATTTGACTGGGCCAGAGGATGCTAAACATATTTGGCTAAACATTATTTCTCACTGTATCTCTGAGTGTATCTGGACAAGATTGGCATTTGAATCAGTAAATTGAGCAAAGCAGATTGCCCTCCTAAGTGTCAGTGGGCCTCATCCAACCTATGGGGGGCTTGAATACAATGAAATGCTAGAAGGAAGTCATTCTGCTCCACTGTCTTTGAGCTGGGACACTAATCTTCTGCCTTGGGCCTTGGACTTGGTCTTTAACTATATTCAACTCTCCTGGGTCTAGAGCTTACTCAGTGAAGACCTTAGGCTTCGCTGCTTTCGTGTGTGTGTGTGTGTGTGTGTGTGTGTGTGTGTGTGTGTGTGTGTGTCCTGCTCATTTTCTTTCTCTGGAGAACTCAGACTAATATAGTAATATATGCCAGTTGCCTGTTTTTCTCTGTGCTTTAGAAAGATGAAAAATAAATAAAACAAAATCCTGGAGGGTCCTCAGAGAAGAACAGTAAGGATTAGTAGAAGTTTTCAACATTTAGAAAAAGGCCTAAGAACAGCTTTTGTGAAAACTGTCTTTAAGAAAATAAAAGGTTGGGAAAAAAATTGTTACCTTAATGTTTTCTAAGCAAAGACATGATCAAACAAGGAAAAAACTACTTGGGTTTTTAAAGCAAATTTTACTTTGAAATAATTCACATACAATCTTAAGAAGGCAGAGAGAAAAAGAGAGATTTCTTGTACCCCTTACTCAACTTCCTCCAACGGTAACATCTTGGTAATATTTCCAAAACGGTAATATTTGCAAACGTTGCAAATGTATTGCAAATGCCATAGCACCAGGAGATTGACATTGATACAAGCAAGGTACAGGACATTTCCATCAACACCAGGATTCATCATGTTGCCTTTTTATAACCATGATCCCCCTCTTCAGTGCTGCTCCTTAACCCCTGGCAACTACTAATCTATTCTCCATTCCTATAATTTATTCATTCCAAGGATGTTACATAAATGGAATCCTACATGTAACCTTCAGGATTACCCTCTGTCTACTCAGCATAATTCTGTGGAGATTCATCCAGGTCATTCTAGGTATCAACTGTTTGTTCTCTTTTTTAAAAAATTATTGAGGACTATTTGATGCTCTGGATACATACCACAGTTTGTTTAACCATTCACCTCATGCAAGTTGTCTGTTGTTTCCCCAGTTTTGGCTATTAAAAACAAGGCTGCTATAAACTTTAGTATGTGGATTCTGTGTGAACATAAGATTCTCTTTTTCTGCAATACATGCAGGGAACGCAATTTCTATATGGTATGGTAGTTGCACATACAGTTTTAAAAGTAAAAACTATACAGATGTTCTCCAGCACGAGCTGTAACATTTTACATTCCCACCAGCAACATATGTGTGATCCAGCTTTCTTGAATTCTTGACAGCACTTTATGTGGTCATGCTTTTATTTTGGCCATTCTGACAGGTATGTAGCAATTTCCCAGTGTGGTTTCAGTTAGTATATTACTAGTGGCTAATAACATTCTAATTTCAACATATGAATTTGGGAGAGATAGCAAAATGTATCCCCTGATAATGTGTACTCTGGTGTGGTTGGGTGTTCTACAATTGTCAATTTAATTCCCACTGATTGATTATATTGTTGGATTCTTCTTTATTCTTGTTGATTTTCTGTGTGGTTGTTGTATAAATTGTTGAGAAAGGGGATATTGAAGCGAACAGCTATATGTGTGGATTTGTCTAGTTCTCTGTTCACTACTCTCAATTGTTGTTGCATAAACATTTATGACTTTAGTCAGGGGAGGGGTTGGTGGATTGGTCCTTTCATCGTTATACAATGTCCCTGTCTGTGTCTAATTAGTTTGTTCTGAAATATACTATATCTCTCATTAATAGAACCAATCTTGCATTTGTTTGGCTAACGTTTGCATGATATATCTTTTTCCATCCTTTTGATTTCAACTTACCTGTATCATCATATTTGAAGGTAGTCTGGTTGTAGCCAGGATGTAATTGGGTCAGGTCCATTAATCTACTGTACCAACCTGTATCTTGTAATTGGTGTACTTAGGCCATTGATATTTAATGTGGTGATTGATATGGTAGGGCTTAAGTCAGCTATTGGAGAGGCTGAGGCATGAGAATCACTGGAACCCGGGAGGCAGAGGTTGCAGGGAGCCCAGATCTTGCCACTGCACTCCAGCCTGGGTGACAGAGCTAGTCTCTGCCTCAAAAGAAAAAAGAAATTATTGTTTCTAGTCAGGATCCAAACCCAGATTCCCTGGCTTAGGACATCAGTGCCTTGTCCATTAGGCGACTGGGGCCATTCCCCATTTTTGAACTTGAGCATTCAGTGCCTTAAACTTGCCCTAGGCACCACTTCAGCTGCTTCTCACCAGTTTTGGAGTGTTATGTTTTCATTAAGTTTGAAAGTGTGATCAAGTATTGGACTTGAGTCAGTTAGAATAAGCGACCTAAACAGGAACCCGAAGGACCCCCTGAGCAGAGAGGAAGACATTGAGGCACTGAGCCAAAGGGCTGGTGAAGAAAGTGCACTGGATCAGGCCCCGCTGCTTGAGCGAAGGGCGAGCAGGGAGGGTCCCAGGGCTCCTGTTGAGGGTCGATTGCCTGTCAAAGCCAAGAGCCCTGACTGCCGGAACGGGGAAGAGGCTCCGAGGTGGGGTCCACAGCCTGGAGGGGTGGAGTCCACATGTTCACACTCTGCCCAGCGCAGGGCTCCTGGGAGGAGGCGCATAACCCACTGGCTGCTGCAACTTCGGGGAGCCAGAGAGTGTCAGACAGGCGAATCCCAGACTGGGGCACTGAGTTCTAGAACTGGATACCTCATGGGATGAAGTGAGATCGCTCTGCTCCGGTGTTGGTCTTCAGGGTCTTCATTTCAGGAGCAGGTGGGAGCCCTCAGCCAGGGCCTATTGTGACCTGCAGTCTTCTGGCCTGAGGGATCGCAGGTGCTTCCTGGGGCCTTTTGCCAGCAGTTTTCTGGGAAAGTGGGAATGTCAGGATGCAGTCGAATTTCATCATCGTGAGCAGCAATACACAGCTGCCCAAGGCAGCACCTAAGACTTTTGTGGATATGTCAAGGAGCGGCACTAAGCTTGTTTAGCTACAGTAGGATCAGCAGGGTCAGCAGGTTTGCATCCCCATGATCGGTGGCTTTCACAGTGACCTTTTTCTTACTATTTTTTAAGGGAGGAGAGGGAAGCTGAGGGGTGGAGCGGGGGGAACCCAGCTGTATCTCAAGAAGCACAGGAGGAGTTCCATTACTACCTGAAGCCCTGCTGAGCACTGGAAACCAGGCCTGGTTTGCCCACCAGGAGTAGATGGGAGATGAGGGGGCCAGATGAGGTGGACTTCATGTAAGCTTTAGATCCTGAAATCCCCAGCATTTTCATCTATCACGGAAATCGTGACAGGTGCACATCTACGACGTCTCTGAAACCAAGGAGGTCTTTCCTGTGAAGCCCACTTGGCTAGAGTAGAGAGGCTTCCTCATGCCCCCAGCACAATTGTGGAAATGGTCCAATGGTGGTGGAACAAAAGAAAGCGAACCTAGAAACTCAAACACTGCATGTTCTCACTCACAGGTGTGTGTTGAACAATGAGAACACATGGACACAGGGAGGGGAGCATCACAAAATGGGGTCTGTCGGGGGGAAATAGAGAAGGGACAGTGAGGGGTGGGGAGCTGGGGAGAGATAGCCTAGGGAGAAATGCCAGATATAGGTGATGGGGAGGAAGACAGTAAATCACAATGTCATGTGTGTACCTATGCAACAACCTTTTATGTTCTTCACATGTACCCGAAAACCTAAAATGCAATTAAAAAAAAGAAAGCCTAAAAAAAAATGAACCTAAACCTGCATCTGCACCTGGAGCTTAGCCAAAGACCCCTTAATTCAGTTTCATGCTCTACTAATTGAGCTGTTTGGGGGCAAAAGAGAGTCCCTACACATGTCATTATCAGGAGAGCCCCTTGAGCCAGTTCAGAGATCAGGAATCAGAGGGTCTCAGCTCATCACCCACTGACAGCCAAGTCTGCACTTTAGTGGTGAGGAAACTGAGGTTGGAAAAGAGAGCACGTGTTTGGCTCTGCCTCTCACTGTGCTACAGCTAGAGCAGAATGGGAAACCGCTTAGTTTCCTTATAGCCTGGCCTCAATACAGCCCAGAGCAGCGGCTGGTTGGCAGAGGTGAGAGATGTTAAGCAGCAGGGCAGTGGCTGCTGGGAGTCCTACACGGGACACCGGGAGCCACCTTCATGTGGGCTCTTGTCCTCTTAGAAATTTAATCTTTACATTCCCATTTTTCCTGTGATGAGGAGACAGCTGGATTTGTCTGCTTCCCTTGGGGTCTAGTGGCTGGGATTTGGCATTTTCACTGCTGTGGCCTGGTTTGATTCCCAGTCAGGGAATGTTTTTGAGTTGTGAAATGATGTGATAGACAAACACATAGGTGGTGGTGGATAAATGCATAATTATGTTTCCAGCAACAATATTTATAATAATAAATGCTGGGGCCAATCTTATGTTCATCACCTATAAGCTTTGGTCCCTCCATACCCTAAAAGGATATGCCATTATTTCAAAGATGGCTATAGATTATGAAAATAGCCATGATTAGACCATCAATGATAATAATATTAATAATGGCTAATGCTCTTGGAACGTTTACTGTGTGTCGGGATGTGGGTTTAAGGTTTTACTGCCACGTGTCATTTAAACTTGGAATGACCCATACAGAAATGTATTTCTATTGAGCCCATTTTACAACACAGAAATGGAAGCACAGAAAACCTGAGTGACTTATTCAGAGTCACATGGCTGCCAAATGATTCTGTCTCCTCAGTCGATGGCTTTATGGACAGAAGAGTCCAAGTTTCTCTTGCTCTTCTGCTAGGATTGTCATCTTATCAGAGACGTGCAGCCCTAACAATCAGCAACAGTGGGTGCAGCGAGGAGGGAGGGAGAGAAAGGAGGTGTGTATTGGGCTTGGGATCGGTGGGTTCTGGGGCTCCAGAGCTGAACGTTTGCCTAAAATGCACCTTTTGCAAACAACATTTATTTTTCTAACAAACCCTTAAGACTTCAGGCAGGATTTTCATGATCTCACTTGAAGCAGATGGTCAACAAAGACCCCATATATCTGGACGTGGAAGATAGAAGGTCAGAAAAAATAGTCACAAGGTTAACTGTGCCTCTGTGTGGGACAGGATGAGTAGTCTTTAGTTGTTTGCCAACGACTACACTGATTGCTCCACAAAGAGGTACGTGGTGCCTGGAAGTCTGACTCAACACCTCAGACACCTGTCTATGATTAAACACCCCCATCACCAGGCTGTGCATTCTTACTTCTTTGTGCCACTGCATGCGTTCTAGATGCCTGAGGACAGGGTGACACAGAGGCCAGAAGTTTCTTGGTTAGGCACGTTTCTGACTTACATGTGAGTGGGGGCCCATGTGAGTGGGGGCCTGATGCAGGAATGACAAATCTATGACACCACCCTCTGTGCTTCCCCTAACTGAAGCCACCCCACTGCACCTGAGCCCGATCGAGGAAATGCTTGCAGGGAGGACCCAAGCCGGATTTGCTCCCACTGCCTGGTCCCTTCTTGATGCCTCCAGATGTGGGCTCCGTGGGTTAGGACTTGGTCACCATGCAGCTTCTCGCCTGGAGCAAGGCCTTGGTACCGCGTGAGCACCCAATAGCTGCTTGGTGAATGAAGGTATTCCAAGGCAGGGTTCTGAGAGACATCGAGAATTCTACTGTACTTCCAACTTTTAGTCCTTTGAATAATTCAGGTAATGGGAGGATAGGAAGTTTTTTAAACCTGGGTGTTCTTTGTAACATCTATGCCAAGTCTAAAGAGCACCTTCTAGAATGAGCTGCCCTCCCTGTAAGGGGCCACCCCTCAGCTTGTGGGACTCTACAGGCAGAGAGGAAGGTAAACCCTGAAAGGGGAAGAAAGTGGGTAAGACTGGGGGCAGCCTGGAGTATAAGAGACAGACAGACAGACCCAGCCACACACACAGCAGATGGAGAGTTGGGAAAGGCAGGGCTGGGTTGAGGAGGAATTGGGAATCAAAAGAACCTGTATGCCCAAGAGCCAGATTTAGGGTGTGAAAGTCAGAGTTCTTTTTGCTGAAGAGAGTCAACAAAAGAACCAAGGCAAGGGGAGCCAGTAACTCCAAGACTCCAGGTCTGCATAAGAGGCATGGTTAGGTGCAGGATCCTGTGGCCCCAGACATCCATCTCCAGTGAGATGAGTTTTACAGAAAAAGAAGACAAACACCATCAGAGAATGAATCGCACAGAGGTAGTTATTATCACTCTAATTCACTCTTGCCTGGGAGGGAGAATAGTCATTAGAGGGTTTGCATCCAACAAAAGCAGAATGCAATCGCTAATATAACAGTATTAAGAGGTGTGGCCTATAAGAGGTGATTGAGTCATGAGGGCGGAGCTCTCATGAATGGATTAATGTTTTTATCATGAAAGTTAGTTCTTGAAGGAGTGAGTTTTTATAAAAGTGAGATTGGCTCTCTCTTGTGCTCTCTTTGGCATGCACTTACTTTCCCTTTCACTTTCTGCTGTGTTATGACACAGTGTGAAGGCCCTTGCCAGATGCCAGCATCATGCTTTTGGACTTCCCAACTTCCAGAATCATGTGATAAATAAACTTATTTTCTTTAAAAGGAAAAAAAGGAAAGAGAAGAGGAACAAATATCTGGAAGGAGCCATTCCTTCCCCTCCTATTGGATAAGCCTCTTGACAGAAAGCAGTTCAGGGTCCCTCTGGCCAGTTTTCTCTGGACTAGTTAGGTAGATCACAAGAGAAAACACTTACAATTTTTGGAAGATTTTCCAAACATCTTGGAAGTTTAGCTGTGGAATACATGTCAGAGTGGGCAGTGTCCACCATGTGCTTCTGCTGCATCTCAGTAGGGCACTACCCCACTGGTCCATCAGATTCATATATGAAAACTTTGCTGTGCTGGTAAGAACGTGAAGGAAAAGGCTCTCTCATTCAGTTGGAAAAATACATTGTAAGATAAATGGGCACACCTCTTACTGAAGTCAAACTAGAAACACGTAAAGAGATGCCTTCTTCTCCCAGCAATGGTGGAGTAACAGATGCTCAACTTACTCTCTCTCTCTCTTTTTTTTTGAGGTGGAATCTTGCTTCTGTCACCCAGGCTGGAGTGCAGTGGTGTGAGCTGGGCTCCCTGCAACATCGACCTCCCAGATTCAAGAAATTCTCCTGCTTCAGCCTCCTGAGTAGCTGGGATTACAGATGTGTGCCACCACCCCTGGCTAATTTTTGTATTTTTAATAGAGACGGGGTATCACCATATTGGTCAGGCTGGTCTCAAACTCCTAACCTCATGATCCGCCCACCTCGGCCTCCCAAAGAGCTGGGATTTTAGGCATGAACCACTGCGCCCAGCCTCAATTCACTCTCTTGCCTGAATCCTGGCCACTGCTCCTCTCCCCAAACAAACAGACAGACCAAATACATGAAATTACAGTTATCAAGACACTGGAAATGAGGTGACAAAGGACAGCAACCCCTGAGGGATGAGAAAGAAACAAGGTGAGCCCTACCCATTGTCCCAACTTGCTGCCTTCAGGGAGTTCCCAGACTAGGCCCCAGGCAGGAATCTGAGGCCAGCTCCCTGGATTGAGGAGATGAAGCTGAGCCTCCATGGAAAGCGAGGCAGCTAGGGCTCATAGAATAAAGATGCAGCAGTGAGAGACATGGACCGAGAGAGAATCTGGGAAAATGGGAAGGGTCTCCCTCAGGTAGTGAGCAGCACATGCTTGTGAAGAGACCACCCAAGGCCAAGAAAGGAAAATGGTGAAAGGGTTATGAAACAGTGTCTGGTGCTCACAGGGCAGGAGATCCTACATGCTCCCACCAGCTCAACAGGACTACTTATAATCCGTGGGGCATTTGGGGAGAATTCTTAGGAAGGCCTTCCTTCAGTAGTGGGAATAATGAGTTCTATCTACACTGACCTGCCCCCCAAAAGATATCTTAAAAGCAAGACCCAAAAGGATTAATTTAATCCCAAGTCACTTAACTGGTATCCCAGAACAAGAACAACAAAAAAAATAACCTGGTATTGAAAGTTTTATTGGGGATAGCATCATAGCCAGTGGACAAAAGGGAATCTTCACAATGTCTCGCATCCAGTCAAAGAAGAGCAGGCATATAAAGGGGCAGGAGACCAGGACTCATAACGAAGAAAATAACCAATGGAAATGGAACCAGAGCTGACCTGATAGTAGAATTAGCCGAGAGGAGTTTAAAACAGTTATTATGACCATATTTCATAGGCCCAAAGAATTAAGTAGAGACATGGAACATGTAAAAATGACCCACATCAAGCTTTGGAGATGAAAACCACACCATCAGGGGTGAGGTGCTGTGCCTCATGCCTGTAATCCTAGCACTTGGGGAGGCAGAGGTGGGCAGATCACTTGAGCTCAGAAATTTCAGACCAGCCTGAACAATGGGACAAAACCTCATCTCTATCAAAAATTACAAATAATCAGCCAGGTATGGTGGTGTGTGCCTGCAGTCCTGGCTACTCAGGAGGTTATGGTGGGTGGATCGTTTGAGCCTGGGAGGCGGAGGTTGCAGTGAGCCAAGATAACATCATTTGCAGTCCAGCTTGGGGTACAGGGTGAGACCCTGTCTTGTAAGAAGAAAGAAAAGAAAGAAAGAAAGAAAGAAAGAAAGAAAGAAAGAAAGAAAGAAA
>NW_022437205.1:87876-146741 GCF_009761245.1 Sapajus apella
AAGAAAGAAAGAAAAGAAAGAAAGAAGGAAGGAAGGAAGGAAGGAAGGAAGGAAGGAAGGAAAGAGAGAGAGAGAGAGAGAAAGAAAGGAAGAAGGAAGGAAGAAGAAAGAAAAAGAGAAAAGAAACCCACAATATCACAGGTAGACAATAAATTTGCTGGAAGGGATTAACAGCAGATTAAACACTGCAGAAGAAATTATTAAGGAACCTGGAACAATCAATAATTGAAAATATGCAGAATGAAACTCACAGACAACAGATTATTATTATTTTTTTAATGAGAAGACTATCAGTGAACTGTAGGGAGGACAAAAAGGCCTAATTTATGAATATAGAGAGTCCCTGGAAAGAAGGGAGGAGGAAAGAAACCATTTTATTTCTTTCTTCTTTATTTTTATTAGGGGTGGGATCTCACTGTGTTGCCCAGGCTGATCTCAAACTTCAGGCCCCACTCTGACACCTCCTGACTCGACCTCCTAAAGGTGTGAGCCTCTGTACCTGGCCCATTTCTGAAGAAGTAATAGCTGCAAAGTTCCCAAGCATAATGAAAATTAAAAATCCAGTGACCAAAGGAGCTGAGAAAACTGAAACACAAGACACATGAAGAAAACACTCCTAGATACATCATGATAACATTGCCCGAATCCAGCCAGAAGAAGAAGACACTACATATGCAGGAGCAAAAACGAATATGGCATCAGCTTTCTTTCTGCTTTTGCCAGCCTCTACCAGGAGCAGCAATACCCATGAGCAGACAGCGAAGCAGAATCTTTAACGTACTGAGGGTGGGGGACGTTAACCTAGAATACTATACCAGAACAAATGTGTTTCCAAAACTGGAAGTGAAACAAGGACATGTAGTGACATACAAAAGCTGACCAAATTCACTTTGAGCTGACCCACACTACAAGAAACATCAAAGGGATCCTCCAGGTGGAAGGAAACTGATACCAGGTGAAAATCCACATCCACACAAGGAAATGAGCATCAGAAATGGGTCACTACATTAGTTACTATTTTTTATTTTGTAAACCTCTTTTGTAAAAGTTTGACTATTTAAACAAAAGCAATAACAATGGGTTGTGGGGTTTATAAAATATGTAAAAGCAAAGTGCATGTTGGTGATAGCGTCAAGGCCAGAAGGCAAGGTACGAGATCACTTGAAGGTTGACTGTGATAAGTTAAAAATGTATGCTATAAGCCCTAAGGCAATTACTAAAATAACAAAAGAAAGAGTTCTAGCTAATGAGTCAACAGAGAAGAGAGAATGGAATGATATGAAAACTGTCTGAACGCTATGATAGAGTAATTGCTCTTTCTGTAGTGATTGCACCTCTGTCCCACAGAAATACAAAACTACCACAAACAACTGTACAAGAATGACTAGAGCATTATATGTAATCGAAAAATCTTAGAACCAATTTAACTTCAAAAGCATGTGGAGCCGGGCATGGTGGCTCATACCAGCACATTGGGAGGCTGAGGCAGGTGGATCACGAGGTCAAGAGATTGAGAACATCCTGGTCAACATGGTGAAACCCTGTCTTTACTAAAGATACAAAAAAATTAGCTGGGCATGGTGGCGTGTGCCTGTAATCCCAGCTGCTCAGGAGGCTGAGGCAGGAGAATTGCCTGAACTCAGGAGGCAGAGGTTGCAGTGAGCCGAGATCATGCCATTGCACTCCAGCCTGGGTAACAAGAGTAAAACTCCGTCTCAAAAAAAAAAAGCATATGGAAAGGAAAGGGCTAAATGAATAACAGTAAAAACATAAATAAATAAATAGAGACAGAGACAGAGAGGACTTTGTCAAATGAAATTAAGGAATGGGTCTTCCCAGAATCCTAGTGGGCCTTGATTTACGTCTTCATGTTCTACAGGAGATACAAAGGGGAGGGGGATAAAGTAGGTCTCGCTCTGCCTTTCCATGAGAGGATGTGCTAGATAGAAGAAAGCTGCCCGTGGCTTAAGGATTTTTCAAATGCAGGAGACACTTCAAAAAAGGCCTCAAACCGCCCACCTCCAGCATTGGAAACAAGCACACCAACTGGCTGCACAACACAGAAGGTCAAAGTGTGCTCAGGCATCACCATGCAGAGCCAGCCCCATGCAATGCTAGCGGAGCCACCACCTTTTGTAGAACAATTGTGCAGTCTTCAAAGCCTCGGAAAACAGGAGAGATGCATTTTGCTGGCTTATGTTGAAACCAGTGCATTGGGTGATTCCAAAGCTAAAAGGGCAGCTGAATGGCCTTCACTCGGTCCTGCTCCTAGTCAGGGCTAGTGTCAGAGCCAGCATCCTGGGAAACACCCAGGTTCATGACTCCCTTCCCTGACTCAACTGGCATCAGTTGGTGATACAGGAGAAAGGGTGAAAAGCAGAAATGCAAAGAGGTGGGAGAGAAGCAGAGGAGGTGTGGATGAGGACAGGGAGACCTCCTGGGAAAGGCGGGTACAGGGAGGCCCAGGCTGCAGTGGAGGAGATGAGAATTTTGTTCTCCTCACCTGTGAAAATTGGGGGAAAGGAGGGAAAAGCAGGGCAGGCAGGAAAGGAAGAAAAATGTGAGTTCCCCATGGTGGTCTTGACACAAAGCTGCCTAATAATCAAAATCTATTGACGTCAACAGTACTAGAGCAAGCTCAGGGGTTGTCACTTGGCCAGTGGTTCGCTGTGATGGTACAGTGGCTATTACTCTGCATTGTGGCCGCAGCAGCCTTGGTTCGAATCTGAGTTATGGCAGTGTTGTTTTTCTTGGCCATCAACTCCCTTTTAATCCTCAAACCAAAGGTGTCAGGGGATGGGAAAGAGACCTCACAGCTCACTAACCTGGGAAGAAGTCCAAGGGAAACCCTGCCTGGCACAGCAAATAACCCAATCACCTGTCTTAGTGGCTTACATAAAGCCAATGGTGTGCTCAGAACTGGTTTTCTGGTATCTGGGTTTGTTATACATGAAAGGACACAAGCTTTTAATAACTTTGAACTCCAAACTCTGTGTCATGATCTACACTGGCTTGTCTGTGTGCCCCGTCACCAAGTTTGTAAGCTAACAGGAAAGCTTGGGGAAAGGCAATCTCATGCAAGGAGCCTTTCCACCTCCACTCCACCACATAGGAATGGACCTTGGGCCTGGAGCACTTCCTTCCCAAGAGGTAAGGAGTCCTCACAGCCTGTGCTGGACTCACCTCTTAGTGTGAGAATATCTTTCCCTGGATCAGACTCAGTATGCACCCCTTTGTTCCACTTAAACGTGGGCATCAACCCCACTGCTGTATCTGCCCCCCTGAGGAAGGGTGAGCCCTTCTTTCTGTTTCTCAAGAGGATGTGTACGCAGGCCAAATAGCCCTGCTGCACCCAGAGGGAGCTGCTGGCCATGGGACCAACAGCCATGATGAAAGAGGACCCCACTCCATCTCCTCTCTGTGTGAATGAAGTGTTGTTCTTCTGTCCAGTGCCTGACTGCATTGTATTTTCCTTGGTGACTCTGATATCAAGGCTGGGCTCAGAAGTGTTCAGCCTTATACTCCCGCTGATAGGAAACAGTTGCCACTTGCCGGACAAGATGAATGAATATTCTTGTGTGGGTATTTTTGTGAACACATATATTCATTTCAAGTAGTGGAATTGTTGGGTTGTTAGGTGGGTATAGGGTTAACTTTGCTAGAAATGGCCAATGGGCTTTTCCACAATCATTTCTCATCACCAAGGAGAGTTCCACAAACTGCACATGCTTGACAGCATGTGGTGGTTGCTGCCTTTTAAATACACCCGTGCTGGTGGATGTGAACCCTTGACCCGTAGGTAAAATTTGTTTTCTAAACACTAGTGACTGTCTTAGTCTACAAGCGGGCATCTCTTTTTGTCACTCAGATTACACTACATGCCTCCTGGACTGGGTACCTGGCAAGCTCTGAAGCCCTTGACTCAAAGAAACAGATGGCTCAAGAGATCCCCTTGCCTCAGCCTCCAAGTAGCTGGGATTTCAGGCACACACCACCACACTCAGCTACTTAAAATTTTTTTATTTTTATTTTTGGTAGCAACGAAGTCTCATTATGTTGCCCAGACTTGATTCCAAATTTTGATAGCATGCCAGAAAATTGTGAATTTTGCCTTGTTGATTTTTGGATATTTTTGTGATCTTACAAATTTTGAGTTTTGTTTAGGGATGCAGTCACGTTGCTGGAAAGCAGTTTGAACTTTTCAGGTCTTGCATTTCTGATTTTTTAGGGGGTCCACAGAAGTTCCCAGTCTAGGGGTAATAAGTTCCTACTACTCAGTCAAAACCTTTCTGAGTTCTCTGCCCTTGCCTTGTGAATTCTGAGGCATTCTTATTCTACTCTGCTTTTTGGAAATAGATGCTATTCCACCTCTGTGTGAGTGCCAGACTCTATTCCCTCCCATCTTTTCAAATGGTTTTTCCTCTAATAGACCCAGGTATTTTTTCTCGTATGTCTCAGCACTGTGCTGCATGCCAGCTGTCATGCTCTGCAGTTATTCCTGATTCACTTTCCTTGGCTCCCTCTGCCCTCCTCTCTCTATGGGCTGCATGATACCGCAGCTTCCCTGGACTCTCACCTCAGCGTCCTCAACACAAAGAGCCCATTCAGATCCTCTTCACTTTCCCCTCCCTGTGCCTGATGTGGAAACCTTCTCAAGGCAGTAAGTTATGCCAATTATAGGGTTCTCATGTCTGGTGCCAGTTTTTTGGGGACCAGTGACCTGTCCTTTTTTTGCCTCATGTTTATTACCTTGAAAATATTCCTTCTGTGGATTTTGCCCATTTTATATTTTTTCTTAGTTGTTTCATGTAGGGCTGTTAAATGCTATTCCTTTTACTTCACAGGAATTGCAGCAACTCTATTTTTAGAACTAGAAACTGGAAAATGTTATGTGTGTGCCTGTGCAACATTCTTACATGTTCTTCACATGTACCCCAAAACCTAAAATGCAATTAAAAAAAAGAAAGAAAATGTTAATCTAGATTCTAAATAGGGAATTATAGAGTGCTCAACGTATTTCGTACTATGTGAAATAATGACATGAGAAAACTCTTAGTTCCTTGCTAGATGTGGTGGCTCACATCTATAGTCCCAGCACTTTGGGAGGCCAAGGAAGGTGGATCACGAGGCCAGGAGTTAGAGACTGGCCTGGACAAGATGGCAAAACCCTGTCTCTACTAAAAATACAAAAAATTATCCGGACATGGTGGCATGTGCCTGTAATCCCAGCTACTCAGGAGGCTGGGTGGAGAATTGCTTAAACCTGGTAGGCAGAGGTTGCAGTGAGCTGAGATCGCCCCACTGCACTCCAGCCTGAGGTACAGAGCCAGACTCTGTCTAACAAACTAAAGAAAGAAAGAAAAGAAAACCATTGGTTCCTGTATTTAACAGGCACTTTTCCATTTCTAACAACAGTTTCTGCTTGTCCCTATATAGGGGAGTGTGGGAGCCCCTCGTCCCATTCCCCAAGAGCTGAGCAGATGTTCCTGTGAGGTCTGTGTTGAAAACCTGTCCTTTGGGAGATGTGCCTCTTGAAGAGCATGTCAGCCCTAATCATGGTTACACTCCCAAAGGGTCTTCACAGGAAGGATGTGCAATGACTCCAAAGTGGCCAGGTGGGTAGTCTCAGCCTCCTCTGAGCTCTCTGTGGGATCTAATGGGTAATACTGGGAGAGAAACCACATTTACTGGACCTGTGAGCTGTAACCCAGACCTTGAATGAGATGTAAAGAATATCAGACCCTCTGCCAGATCCTTTGCTGTTTTGCTTCAAAGGAAGCCCCAGAAAGAGCAAGCCTTCCATTCAGAGCATCTTTCCCTCCCTGTTGTGAGAAAACGTTAATGTACAAAGCAGGGGAAACGGCAGTGGGTATTGTTTTCATGTTAGTGCATCCAGGATCAAAGTTGAGAAGCAAGAGGACCAGGAGTAGGAGCAGGGAGCAGGACAAGAGAGCTACACACACCCATGTATACCCACATCCTCATTAAAGATGGAAACTAACTGCACATCAAAACCAGAAAAGTACATATGTGTGTATACCATGAACAAACAAAGAAAAGTACAAAAATACAGAACTCCAAACCAGAAGCAAAAGAGAACAGCATTGTCAGAGAAAAATTACCTCTTGATATTAGAGGAAGAAGTTTATCAAGAAAATTTACAAAACAGAACTAGATAATTTGAATTCTGTAAAATTAGACAGAAATCCCATGCTCCAGGGTCAGGTCATATTCCAGATAGAGGGAGAACAGTAGGCTAAAAATGAATTGGAATTCCATTTGAAAAAGAAAATTTTAAAAGCCTCTTTCTACTAGTTAGTTAACAAAAAGAATAACCTGACTATGTCTGGAAGGAATAACAATTAACAATTCAGGGAACAAAATAAAAGGAGGGAGCATATGGACATCTGTAGGATAAAAAAAAAAAAAAGCCAGGGCATGGTTCGCCATGTTCTCTTTTCCCTCTTCCAGGAGCAGAGAGAGCACGGAGTGAGGTGCACAAGGAGCAGTCTCAGCAGATCCAGGTGGGATGCATAACATGGCAGAGAAATCCACCCTGTGCTGCTGAGAGACACTGTGCCTTGGGGTCAGTGTCACCTAACTGATAGCCTGGACTGACTGATCCCTGTATGTGACCGGAGGTAGAGATTTCAGTGAGCTGAGATCACGCTATTGCACTCCACCTGGGCGACAGTGAGAGACTCTGTCTCAAAAAACAAAAAGTACACTTACTTGCCTTAGCAGTGAAGATTACTTACTTGTTATAATAATATACATACTGTCTATCATTTAACTAACATCATGATTTAACTATAATAAAAAAGAGAAGTGGTGGCAGAAAGATAATGTAATTTTCATCTAGTGGAAGTCAATACATAATATCTGAAATTAACAAATCATGAATTATCAGTATCAGAATGTTTAGAAATATGGAGGTAAATGTCAGAACAATTAAAGGAATCATATCTGGGGAGCAGGTTTGGGGTGGCACAGGGATCTGCTGTTTGGGTTTAAAACATCTTAGTATCATTTTTATTTTTATTTTTTTAATTGCATTTTAGGTTTTGTGGTACATGTAAAGAACATGCAAGATTGTTGCATAGGTACACACATGGCAGTGTGATTTGTAGCCTTCCCCCTCTTCACCTATATCTGGCATTTCTCCCCATGTTATCTCTTCCCACCTCCCCAACCCCCGTCCCTACCCCATTTCCCCCCAACAGACCCCAGTGTGTAGTGCTCCCCTCCCTGTGTCCATGTGATCTCATTGTTCAACACCCCCCTATGAGTGAGAATATGTGGTGTTTGATCTTCTGCTCTTGTGTCAGTTTGCTGAGAATGATGGTTTCCAGGTTCATCCATGTCCTTACAAAGGAAATGAACTCATAATTTTTGATGGCTGAACAATATTCCATGGTGTACATGTACCACGTTTTCCCTGTACAGTCTATCATTGATGAGCATTTGGCTTAGTTCCAGGTATTTGCTATTGTAAACAGTGCTGCAATGAACATTCGTGTGCATGTGTCCTTATAGTAGCATGATTTATAATCCTTTGGATATATACCCAGTAATGGGATTGCTGGGTCAAATGGAATTTCTATTTCTAGGTCCTTAAGGAATCGTCACACTGTCTTCCACAATGGTTGAACTAATTTACACTCCCACCAACAGTGTAAAAGTGTTCCTATTTCTCCACATCCTCTCCAGCATCTGTTGTCTCCAGATTTTTTAATGATCGCCATTCTAACTGGCGTGAGATGGTATCTCAATGTAGTTTTGATTTGCATTTCTCTAATGACCAGTGATGTGCATTTTTTCATATGTTTGTTGGCCTCATGTATGTCTTCTTTTGTAAAGTGTCTGTTCATATCCTTTACCCACTTTTGAATGGGCTTGTTTGTTTATTTCTTGTAGATATGTTTTAGTTATTTGTAAATTCTGGATATCAGCCCTTTGTCAGATGGGTAGACTGAAAAAATTTTTTCTCATTCTATTGATTACCAATTCACTCTAATGACTTTCTTTTGCTGTGCAGAAGCTGTGGAGTTTGATTAGGTCCCATTTGTCTATTTTGGTTCTTGTTGTCAATGCTTTTGGTGTTTTGGTTGTGAAGTCCTTGCCTACGCCTATGTCCTGAATGTTTTGCTTAGATTTTCTTCTAGGGTTTTTATGGTCTTAGGTCTTATGCTTAAGTCTTTAATCCATTTGGAGTTAATTTTAGTGTAAGGTGTCAGGAAGGGATCCAGTTTCTGCTTTCCGCACATGGCTAGCCAGTTTTCCCAACACCATTTATTAAACAGGGAATCCTTTCCCCATTGCTTGTTTTTTTCAGGTTTGTCAAAGATCGGATGGTTGTAGATATGTTTTGTTGCCTCCGAGGCCTCTGTTCTGTTCCATTGGTCTATATCTCTGTTTTGGTACCAGTACCATGCTGTTTTGAGTACTGTAGCCTTGTAGTATAGTTTGAAGTCTATTAGTGTGATGCCTCCCTCTTTGTTCTTTTTGCTTAGAATTGACTTGGCTCTGCAGGCTATTTTTGGTTCCATATGAAGTTTAAGATGGTTTTTTCCAGCTCTGTGAAGAAGGTCATTGGTAGCTTGATGGGAATAGCGTTGAATCTGTAAATTAGTTTGGGCAGTATGGCCATTTTCATGATATTGATTCTTCCTAACCATGAACATGGAATGTTTCTCCATCTGTTTCTGTCCTCTCTTATTTCATTGAGCAGTGGTTTGTAGTTCTCCTTGAAGAGGTCATTTACGTTCCTTGTTAGTGGTATTCCTAGGTATTTTATTCTCTTTGTAGCAATTGTGAATGGCAGTTCATTCTCGATTTGGCTCTCCTTAAGTCTGTTATTGGTGTATAGGAATGCTTGTGATTTTTGCGCATTGATTTTGTATCCTCAGACATTGCTGAAGTTGCTTATCAGTTTCAGGATATTTCTGGCTGAGACGATGGGGTCTTGTAGATATACAATCATGTCGTCTGCAAATAGAGACAATTTGACTTCCTCCTTTCCTATTTGAATACCCTTTATTTCTTTTTCTTGCCTGATTGCTCTGGCTAGAACTTCCAGTACTATATTGAATAGGAGTGGTGGGAGAGGGCATCCTTGTCTAGTGCCAGATTTGAAGGGGAATGCTTCCAGTTTTTGCCCATTCAGTATGATATTGGCTGTTGGTTTGTCATAAGTAGTTTTTATTATTTTGAGATACGTTCTGTCAATACCTAGTTTATTGAGGGTTTTTAGCATAAAGGGCTGTTGAATTTTGTCAAAGGTCTTCTCTGCATCAATTGACATAATCATGTGGTTTTTGTCTTTGGTTCTGTTTATGTAATGAATTACATTTATAGACTTGCATATGTTGAACCAGCCTTGCATCCCTGGGATGAAGCCTACTTGATCATGGTGGATAAGCCTTTTCATGTGCTGTAGCAATCGGCTTGCCAGTATTATATTGAAGATTTTTGCATCTATGTTCGTCATGGATATTGGCCTGAAGTTTTCTTTTCTTGTTGCGTTTCTGCTGAGTTTTGGTATCAGGGTATGTTTGTCTCATAAAATGATTTGGGAAGGATTCCCTCTTTTTGAATTATTTGGAATAGTTTCAGAAGGAATGGTACCAGCTCCATTTTGTATGTCTGGTAGAGTTTGGCTCTGAACCCATCTGGACCTGGGCTTTTTTTGGGTGGTAGGCTCTTAATTGCTGCCTTAAATTCAGACCTTGTTTTTGGCCTATTGGGGGTTTCAACTTCTTCCTTGTTTAGGCTTGGGAGGAGGCAAGTGTCCAGGAATTTACCCATTTCTTCCAGGTTTACTAGTTTATGTTCATAGAGTTGTTTGTAATAATCTCTGACGATGGTTTGAATTTCTGTGGAATCTGTGGTGATATCCCCTTTATTGTTTTCTATGGCATCAATTTAGTTATTCTCTGTTTTCTTTTTTATTAATCTGGCTAGTGGTCTGTCTATTTTGTTGATCTTTTCGAAAATCGAGCTCCTGGATTCATTGATTTTTGAAGGGTTTTTGTGTCTCTATCTCCTTCAGTTCTGCTCTGATCTTAGTTATTTCTTGTCTTCTGCTAGGTTTTGAGTTTTTATTATCTTGCTCCTCTAGCTCTTTCTTTTTTTTTTTTTTTTTTTTGAGACGGAGTTTCGCTCTCGTTACCCAGGCTGGAGTGCAATGGCGCGATCTCGGCTCACCTCAACCTCCACCTCCTGGGTTCAGGCAATTCTCCTACCTCAGCCTCCGGAGTAGCTGGGATTACAGGCATGCACCACCATGCCCAGCTGATTTTTTGTATTTTTAGCAGAGAAGGGGTTTCACCATGTTGACCAGGATGGTCTCGATCTCTTGACCTCGTGATCCACCAGCCTCAGCCTCCCAAACTGCTGGGATTACAGGCGTGAACCACCGCGACCGGCTCCTTTAGCTCTTTCAATTTTGATTTTAGGGTTTCAGTTTTAGATCTCTCCTTGCTTGTCATGTGGGCACATATTGCTATATATTTTCCTCTAGAGACTGCTTTAAATGCGGTTCTGAGTTAGATTCTGCATTCTGAGTTCTAACTCTATTGTGGTGTGGTCTGAGAGACTGTTATGATTTCCGTTCTTTCCAATTATGTGGTCAATTTTGGAGTAGGTGTGATGTGGTGCTGAGAAGAATGTATATTCTGTGGATTTGGGGTGGAGAGTTCTGTAAATGTCTATTACGTTTACTTGTTCCAGGTCTGAGTTCAGGTCCTGGATATCCTTGTTAATTTTCTGTCTAGTTGACCTGTCTCGTATTGACAATGGGGTGTTAAAGTCTCCCACTATTATTGTGTGGGTGTCTAAGTCTCTTTGTAAGTCATTAAGAACTTGTTTTATGTATCTGTGTGCTCCTATATTGGGTGTGTACATATTTAGGATCGTTAGCTCTTCTTGTTGCATTGATCCTTTTACCATTATGTGATGTCCTTCTTTGTCTCTTTTGATCTTTGTTGCTTTAAAGTCTATTTTACCAGAGATGAGAATCGCAACTCCTCCTTTTTTTTGCTCTCCATTTGCTTGGTAAATCTTCCTCCATCCCTTTATTTTGAGCCTTTGTGTATCCTTGAATGTGAGATGGGTTTCCTGGATACAGCACACTGGTGGGTTTTGTCTTTTCATCCAATTTGCCAGTCTGTGTCTTTTGATTGGGGCATTTAGTCCATTTACATTTAGGGATAATATTGTTATGTATGAATTTGATACTGCCATCGTGATGCTAGCTGGCTGTTTTCTTTTTTAGTTGATGCAGATTCTTGATTGTGTTGATGCTCTTTACCATTTGGTATGTTTTTGGAGTGGCTGGTACTGGTTGTTCCTTTATATGTGTAGAGCCTCTTTCAGGAGCTGTTGTAAAGTAGGCCTGGTGGTGATGAAATCTCTGAGTACTTACATGTTCCCAAAGGATTTTATTTTTACTTGCCTTAAGAATCTTAGTTTGGCTGGATAGGAGATTCTGGATTGAAAGTTCTTTTCTTTAAGGATGTTGAATATTGGCCCCCACTCTCTTCTGGCTTGTAGGGTTTCTGCTGAGAGATCTGCTGTGAGTCTGATGGGCTTCCCTTTGTGGGTAACCCAACCTTTCTCTCTGGCTGCCCTTAGTATTTTCTCCTTCATTTCAACTCTGGTGAATCTGACGATTCTTTGCCTTGGGGTTGCTCTTCTTGAGGAATATGTTTGTGGTGTTCTCTGTATTTCCTGGACTTGAATTTTGGCCTGCCTTGCTAGGTTGGGGAAGTTTTCCTGGATAATATCCTGAAGAGTATTTTCCAGCTTGGATTCATTCTCTTGGTCACATTCAGGTACACCTATCAAACGTAGATTTGGTCCTTTCACATTTCTTGGAGACCTTTGTTCATTCCTTTTTACCATTTTTTAACTATTCTTTTCTTCTCGTTTTATTTCATTGAGTTGATCTTCGACCTCTGATATCCTTTCTTCTGCTTGGTCAATTCAGCTGTTGAAACTTGTGCATGCTTCGGAAAGTTCTCGTGTTGTGTTTTTCAGCTCCATCAGTTCACTTATATTCCTCTCTATGTTGTCCATTCTCAGCATTACATCAAATCTTTTTTCAAGGTCCTTAGTTTCTTTGCATTGGGTTAGAACATGTTCTTTTAGCTCACTGTATTTTCTTATTACCCACCTTCTGAAGTCTGATTCTGTCATTTCATCACACTCCTTCTCCATCCAGCCTTGTTCCTTTGCTGGTGAGGAGTTGTGATCCCTTGTAGGAGGAGAGGTGTTCTGGTTTCGCTTGTTTTCATCCTTTTTGTGCTCGTTTCTTCCCATCTTTGTTTATCCACCTGTTTATCCACCTGTTGTCTTTGTATTTACTGACTTTCAGATTCGGTCTCTGAGTGAACTTCCAGTTTGTGGATGCTGAAGTTACTTCTTTTTCTTAGCTTTCCTTCTAACAGTCTGGCCTCTCTGCTGTAGGACTGCTGAGGTCCACTCCAGGCCCTGCTTGCTGGGGGATCACCTGCAGCAGCTGCAGAACAGTAAGGGTTGCTACCAGTTTCCTCTTCTGCTATCTTTGTCCCGGAAGAATGCCCACCAAATGTCAGTCTCTTCTCTCCTTTATGAGGTGACTCTTTGGATATATGGGGGTCAGGGAGCTGCTTGAGGATACAGTCTGTCCTTTATTGGAGCTCAAGTCCTGAGCTGTGAGCTCTGTTGTTCATTCGGAGTTGCTGGGCAGGTACTTTTAGGTCTTCTGTAGCAGAACTCATAAACTCCCCCTTTTTTTTTTTTCCCCAGGTGCTCTGTCCCAGGGAGTTACGGCTTTATTTATGAGTTTCCATTGTGCTGCTGCCTTTTTTTCTTTCTTTCAGGGCTGCCCTTCCCTGCTAGGAGGCAGCCTAGTCACTGTCTGCCTCCAGAGGCTTTGCCGAGCTGCTGTGGGCTCCAGCCAGCTGCCCTGTGATCTTCCCTGTAGTCCTGTTTATATGGGTTTAGTTAGAACTGCCTTGGCAATGGTGGCCTGCCTCTGTTGTGGTGGACTCTCTCTGTAGTGGTAGGTTGGCTCGGCAACAGCGGGTTGCCTCAGCAACGGTGGGCCGCCTCAGCGATGGTCCGACTGCCTCTGTAGTGGTGAAGTGTCTCAGTAATGGTGGATGCCCCCCCCCCCCACAGAGCCAGACCATCCCTGGTTCAGCTGTGCTTGCGTGAAACTCTCAACCCAGAGCATTTTCAATTACTATTTTTTTTTTTTTTGTGGGTAGGGGGTGGGACCAACCAAGCCTGATCACCTGGCTCCCTGACTCAGAGTCATTTTTGTTGTTGTTGTTGTTGAACGGTCGACTCTCTCCCAGTGTTCCTGTCCCCTGTTGAAAAGGTGCCAGGATCTCCCGTGCTGCGACTCACTGAGCCAGCTGAACACAGTGGTACTGAGATTCCTGGTGGCTTTTTTGCCCAGGAATCTCCCGGCCTGCCTCGTTATTTCAGATGAATGGGCGACTCTGCCATCTCAGGGCTCTAATCACCAGCTAAGAGGACACCCAGTCCAGGGTCTTTTGTACAGAGAACCACCTCACCAGGGCGTGGGCAAAGCAGCTGTGCTGGCCGAAACAGCCGCGCTGGCCGAAACAGCTCCACTGGCGACCCGTGGGTCTCCTCCACCTGGGAATCTCCTGGTCTGTGGGCAATAAATATCCATCTGGAAATGCTGCATCCACTCACCCTCTGCACTTTCACTGGGAGCTGCAATCCTGAGCTGTTCCCAGTTGGCCGTCTTTCCCCAATCTCCTTAGTACCATTTTTAAAGGAGTTAAAGGAGGATCACCGTACATAACTTTATAAAAATTAATTTAAAAATATAAGTTTGCCAAACAAGTGAAAGGACTGAAAAGTAAGATGAATGAATGAAAATGTTAATTTGTTTCGGGGAAGAAAGAGTAGGCATTATTTCTTTATAATTTAGTTTCAATGTTTCAATATGAAATTATATAACATTTTAAATAAAGCAAAAAAAAGTGTTTGGGATCTTCTTTGGCTATTGCTAAGACATATCTTGTCTAACAAATTCTTTAAAGGAGATAAAGGAGAATCACCATACATAAGTTGATAAAAATTAATTTAAAAATATAAGTTTGCCAAACAAATGAAAGGATTGAAAAGTAAGATGAATGAAAATGTTAATTTGTTTTGGGGAAGAAAGAGTAGACATTTTTTCCTTATAATTTAGTTTCAAATTCCTTTCCAACAGTCATCCCTAATTTCAAATCATCTATTCTTTTTTTTTTTTTTTTTTTGAGACAGGGTCTCACTCTGTTGTACAGTGGCATGCTTAGGGCTCAGTGCAGTGTTAATCTCTTGGGCTCAAGAGATTCTCTCATATCAGCCTCCTCAGTAGCTGGGACTAGAGGCATGCACCACCACACCTGGCTGTTTTGTATTTTTTGTAGAGATAGATAGGGTTTTGCCATGTTGCCCAGGCTAGTCTTGAACTCCTGGGCTTAAGTGATTCACCTCCCTCTGCCTCCCAAAGTGCTAGGATTACAGGCGTGGCAGTGCTGCCCATTCTTTACAAACAGCAGGATCAGAACATTATCTGTGAGCTACCTGCTTGTGAATGGCATTACGTGAGGCATCCTGCAGAAAGTGGAGGGGGATTGTCATGACAATGAAGGTGACAACAGCTGATGTTTATTCAGCTCCTCTTTTGTGCAGGCATTATGGTAAGCACTTTGTACACATACCTCATTTGAGCTTGACAACAATCCTATGAGACAAGCACCCTTATTCTGACAGTACTGCTGAAAAAACTAAGAACCAGGGAGGTTAGGTAAGTGTCCCAAGGTCTCACAGAGCTGGCACTTGCACGATGCAGTTTTGCTCCAGAATATAAGATCTTAATCACTGCTATCTTGTCTCTTTAAATAAAAAAAAAGACAAGGGTGTAGTGGCTCATGCCTGTAATTCCAGCACTTTGGAAGGCCGAGGTGGGCAGATCAGGAGTTCAGGACCAGCCAACATGGTGAAACCATGTTTCTACAAAAATAAAAAAATAAAAAATTTGGCCTGGTGTGGTGGTTCATGCTTCTAATGCCAGCATTTTGGAAGGTTGAGGTGGGTGGATCATTTGAGGTCAAGAATTCGCAATCAGCCTGGCCAACATGGTGAAACCCTGTCTCTACTAAAAATACAAAAATTAGCTGGGCACAGTGGTGTATGCCTGTAATCCCAGCTACTTGGGAGGTTGAGGCAGGAGAATTCCTTGAGCCTGGGAAGTGGAGGTTGCAATGAGCTAAGGTCACGCCACTGCACTCCAATATGGGCAAAAGAGTGAGACCCTGTCTCAAAAAAATAAATAAAATAAATAAATTGGCTGGACATCTTGGCTCACACCTGTAATCCCAGCACTTTGTGAGGCTGAGGCGGGCGTATCACCTGAGGTCAGGAGTTCTGGATCAGCCTGGCCAACAAGATGAAATCCCATCGCTACTAAAAATAACAAAAATCAGCTCAGTGTCATGGCGCACGCCTGTAGTCCCAGCTCCTTGGGAGGCTGAGGCAGCAGAAGCACTTGACCTGGGAGGTTGCAGTGAGCCGAGATCATGCCACTGCACTCCAGCCTGGGCAACAGTGACTCTCCATCTAAAAAAAAAAAAAGAAAAAAAAAAAGCCCATAAATTAGCTGGTTGTGGTGGTGGGTACCTGTAGTCCCAGTGACTCTGGTGGCCCAGGCACAAGAATTGCTTGAACTCGGGAGGTGGAGGTTGCAGTGAGCCAAGATTTCACACCACGGCACTCCAGCCTGGGCGACAGAACCAAGCTCTATCTTAATCAATCAGTCCATCAATAAGAGACACCTCCAATAGTGGGCTTTGAACTTACAAGCACAGCCTGCACTCATTCTCAGCTTAGCACTCACTAGCTGTGCGACATTGGGCCAATGACCCAGCCTCTCAAAAGCAGGTTCATCCTGCCAACCTTGTGAGCTGCTGTGAGCATGGGATGAAGGGATGCTCGTGAACCACCGGCACAATGCCTGGCACAAAGAACATAACTTTTTGGACTTTGGAAGATTGGCATGATGAAAGTGTCTTCTGGCAAGCAGAAGATAAAGGGGTTTAACTGAGCACTTATTCTACAACCACAAGTCAAAACCGCAAACGCTCAGGAAAAAGACTGTAATGAAACACACATCCTGTCTGTGAACTTATGTGTTAACATTCACCCTGGCCAACTCTTACGTTGCTGCTGTCTTTCCTATGGGAGTTCCTCCAGGCTGGTGGTCATGGGAAACCTGCATGAAGCCTAGGCATGGGGCAGGCTAACCACAAGGAAATGCACAGGGAAATGCAATTATTGATGGTTTCTCCTGTATTGATTTCTGTGGGGAAATCGGTCTTCTGGGTTTTGAGGTACTAACCCCAGGCAGCTGCCACCAGTGCTAAGGTGGGTCTCAGCCTGCCACTACTTTCCAAGCATAGCTGACCGATTTTTCCTTCATTCATGCATTCGTTTGTTCAGTCAACACATATTGATCGAGCCCCTGCATCCTGTGCTTCAGCCCAGAGCTAGGGAGAGAACAGGTGTGCAGAAGCCTCCTCCTTATCTGAGGATAGTCATGGAGGGCTAAATCTAACTGGGCTTTGGACAGACACTTATATTATGGAAAGTGGCATGGGCTTACTTTGAGAAGGCTCACCTAGTCCTGCCTTTGTGGAAATGAGGGAACCCAGGCCCAGGCAGCCTCAAAACTCGAGACTGCAGAGACAGTAAGTGTAATGTCGCATGCAAACCCAGGTTCTCTGGGGACCACCTCTGTGGCCTTCCCTCCCCTCACTGTATTGCATTGCATCCACTAAAACACCAATAAGGGAGAGAAATTTGAGGGATGTGTTTTCTTTCTTTCTTTCTTTTTTATGAGACAGTCTCACTCTGTTGCCAGGTGCCAGGCTGTAGTGTAGTGGCACAATCTCAGCTCACTGCAATCTCCGCCTCCTGGGTTCAAGCAATTCTCCTGCCTCAGCCTCCAGAGTAGCTGGAACTACAGGCATGCGCCACCACACCCAGCTAAGTTTTGTATTTTAGTAGAGACAGGGTTTCACTATGTTGGCCAGGATGGTCTCCATCTCTTGACCTCCTGATCCGCCCACTTCGGCCTCTCAAAGTGCTGGGATTCCAGGAGTGAGCCACTGGGCCTGGACCATTTTCTTTCTTTTTAAAAGAATTAGTTGGTGGATCCCAGAGCTGTCTGTCCCTGGAGACGAGCTGTCTGTGAGTCAGGTGTATGCAGATCGGCATGAGAGGAAGGACGAGAACGAGAGACTGCAGATAAATACGAACAGTAAGTGTCACTCTCCAGTCCTCCCCATAGCCAGGCTGTGTTTCTGCTCCTGACTGGCAGTTGCTTCACTGCGCAGTGAAATAGCCCATCTCCTAAGCCACACACAGGGGAGTCCTATCCCCACTTCAGGCATCTTTTCTCAGGGTCCTATTACACAGACACTCCATTCCGGCCACACACCATACACTGTCCCACCCAAGGACCGTGGCTCAGGCCCTTTCTACCACCTAGAATGCTCCTGTTACTCCCACAGGGCTGCCCAAATGACTTTTCCATGAAGGACACCTCAGCTGGAAGTCATTTTTCTTTTCCCTGGAATTCTATACACAATTCTATACAATTGTGCAAGCAGCTTGGTACAGGCTGCCTTGCTATCCAATTCCTAACTTCAAGCCTTGTTCCTCCCCTAGGGACGTCTCTAGGGTCCCTAGTTAGGTCTCTGAACATTAGGGTTCCCATCTTTAGAGTTCCAGTTCCCAGCATTGCACTTTGTACTCTGCAGGCACCTGACCAATGGCTGTCAATCCAGGCATAGAAACCCTTCATATCAGAATGCTTCCTACACAGCCTGCAGGAGGGACCACCTGAGCAGAATTCTCCCTGCTTTGCCCATCAGTGGAAGTCACAGGACATTTTTCAACACCGTTCACCTTAAAAACTTTTTTTTTTTTTCCTGCAAAATAGTCACTCACCCTCCATCCTCTTTTGGTAAATCCTCCACAAAATTAGATAAGGAGAAATATCCCTTTGCTTCACATCCTCTGACTCAGATACTGAGCATTATTCCCTGTGGTCTGTGGTGGTGGTGGAGGGGAGGAAGGAGGAGAGCTTGGCGGTGCGGGGGAGAAGAGTATACTGTGGAGGGACACAACGTTTTGCTGTTTTTTCTTTCTTTTTTAAAGATGGTTCTGGCTCACAGAAAGGCCACTATCTGGCAGGCAGGTGGGTCACTTCCTGTGAGCGCTGCCGGGTTACATCTTGACAGCTACAAACTTGCTGTCCTCCCAAAGCGCGCTGACCGGGTTCCCAGTCTCAGGTGGTGGTAGTAGGGGGTGGGAGAGGCGGGACGGGCGCCGTCTTAAGAACCATCCGTTCATACTGAGGGCTTCGCGTTTCTGGGCAGTTGGCCCTCAGCCAGCCTCAGCACAGCTCTCCCCGAGACGTGGTGCCGCGGCGGCTCTGCGAACGCGGGGTCCCTCTGGGGGGCGGATGAGGGCGCTCACCTCCGTAAGCCCGCCCGCCGTGGGCTCGCCTCGCTCTGTCGGCGGCACGAAGGGCAGGGCTTGACGGCAGCTCCTAGGGGCGAGATGGGCCTCCCGAGGGCCGGCAGTGCCCCGCGGGGGGACGTGGAGGGCGCACGGCGTGGAGCCGTGTCCAGACCCGGCCTGTCCCCTCCCAGACCCGGCCTGTCCCCTTCCCCACAGCGCGTTTCCGCCAGCCCTGCCAGCTCCTGCAGCCGGCACCCGCCGCGGCCTCCTTCCCCGACCTCCACGGCCTGGGAGGGCTGCCGCCAATCCCGATGGCAGGCCGGTGGTGCCACACACGCCACGCTGTCTGCCGCCACCTCACCCCCAGTCCCCACCGCAGCTCCGACGGCCTGCCCAGGCACCGCAGTATCCGCGCCCGAGCCTCAGAAACCCTCTGAGTCGCCACGCGGACTTCCTGCCTCCCCAGCCCTGGCGTTATTCCCTGCGGCCGTCCGCGCCTCTGGCGACCCTGCCCCGGCCCGCAGCACGCCAGGCGGCCGCGCCCCCCAAGGAGTCTCACCGGCAGGGAGCACACCAGCGCCTGGTGGTCAAGGAGTCGCAAGGAGGCGCCACCCGGGATCAGCACGCCCAGGAACAGCAGGAGCAGCCCCAGCAGGGGCCCCGGGGCGGCTGGCGGCGGGCTGCGTGCGGTCTCCATGGCCCCGGTGGCGTCGCGGAAGGCTCGGCCGCCTGGGGGCGCAGCGAGCGATCCTTCCCGGGCTTTGCCTTCCACCATGAAGCTCCTGTCGGCTCCACTCAGCTTGCTTTGGGCTCCCAGCCCTGGCGGGTGGGCGGACCAGACCAGGGAAGGGGAGGGGCTTAGGCTGGGGTGGGAAGGGGCTTAGGCTGGGGTGGGAAGGGGCTTAGGCTGGGGTGGGGCGGGGCTTGGGGTGGAGAGGGGCTTAGGCTGCGGCGGGGTGGCTTAGGCTGGGGCAGGAAGGGACTGGGGCTGGGAGAGGCTCAGGCCGGGGCGGGTAGGGGCTTAGGCTGGGGTGGGGAGAAGCTTAGGCTGGGGTGGGAGGGGCTTAGGGTGGGGTGGAGAGGGGCTTAGGCTGGGGTGGGGAGGGGTTTAGGCTGGGGCGGGGGCTCAGGCTGGGGCGGGGAGGGGCTTAGGCTGGGACAGGGTGGGGCTTAGGCTGGGGTGAGGCCTCCCTGGTTCCTCCCTGCGCCCCTCCTCCCCACCCTCTGCACAGTCCTCTGGGCGTCCCTCTGCCACCCTCCCCAGCTGTACGCCCCAGGTGCGCTCCTCCAGCTGCTCCCTGGCCTAGCCTATCGGGCCCCGGTTGAGCCCGAGCCAGGATAGCTTCAACTCCAGCCAAAGCGTCGCCTGCCCCCACACGCACCCTCCGCCCTGGCCGTGGGGCGACAAAGCCGATTTTAACCCTCCGCCTCAATTCTCTTGACTCTTGGACCCGTTCAGACTTTTTGTTTCTTTCCTGGGTCATTGGATGTCAAATCCCAACTTGGGATCCCAGGAAGTCAATTTTCTTACTCCCTATCGTTTTTATTTTTATTATTTCTTAATTTTGAGACAGAGTTTCACTCTTGTTGCACAGGCTGGAGTGCAGTGGCACGTTCTCAGCTCACTGCAGCTTCCGACTCCCAGGTTTAAGCTATTCTCTCTCCTGCCTCAACCTCCCAAGCAGCTGGGACTACAGGCACGTGCCACCACACCCGAAGCATGAGTATTTATTGTGTATACGTTAGGGGGCAGGGCAGTGAGTGAAATCATCTTTAAGGATAGTGATAGGGTTGTGAGAAATAAAACATGGGGTCCACCCCCATTAGGTCACCTAGGCCAGGAGGTGGACAGTACACAGCAAGGGGCCCATTCCCATGAAGGCAAGGGCCATGTGCAGTAAGGGGTCCACCCCCATCAGGTCACTGAGGCTTGAAGGTGGGCCGTGCGCAGTGAAGAGGCTGCAGTGTGCAATACTTCTATCTATGGGCAAACTACTAAGATTTATAGGAGGATGCTTTAAGTCACACAGCAGTGACAGAGCTGTCGAGGTTACCGCCACCTGCTGGCAGCTTCCAATGGGTTCTATGGGAAGATGCTTTTCAAGCAGCACAGTAACAAGCGCTGATAAAGTTCACAGTCACCAAGGTGGATTGCCGTTCTGAGGGCCGCCTTCCACAAGAACAGGAGCAAGGTTCTACAACTCATTTATCAGGAGGAGTGGCTCTTGCCCCAAGCCTGCCACACAGCGGTTATCTTTATGATACTGAACACTGCCGCCTGGGCCATGGATTCTTGTTCTGTTATAACTGCTTTTCCCTTAAATTGTGCTCTGCACTGTGTCTGCTCTAGGCGTTCCTCCAATTATAAGCTGCTTATTCTTTAATTCATGCTCTGTACTGTGTCCACTCTAGGCATTCCTCTGATTATAAACTAAGATATAATTATATATATGTAGGGAAATATTCTTTAGGCACTCATACTATCAACAATTATATGATTATATGTAGAGGATTATATAAAGGGAGACTTCAAGCCCTATTTCTATAAACTAATATATGATTATGTAAAGAATTATATAAAAGGAAATAGCTGAGTAGTAACACTATAAGGTGAGATATTCCTCAAGCCCTAATTGTGCCAGGGTTCTGCTTAGCTCTCATTCCTCAATGCCTATATAGGGGGTTACCCACACTTCTTAGATTTGGAGAATCTTAAAAGTCAGAAACTCTTCTCCCAACCTCTTTGCCCCAATCTCCACTGCGCAGCATCTCAGCAGGCTGTGGTTTTTTACTTGCTCCCTTGGGGCTGATCTGCTGGGAGCAGAGCAGCAAGTGAGTCAGTGAGAGTAGGCTTGGGAGCCAGGGGGATGATACCCTGGGAGACCTGTCTGCAGAGGGCTGGGTTCTGGGGCAGGAAGGTTTTCTGGGCAGGGGTACAGCTTGGCCCTTACTTGCTGCCTGCCTCCAACTCGGGCACCCAGCTTTCCCTGGGGCCCCACTCTGAGGTTCTCAGAGACCTGCCCACTGTGTCACTTGCAGGGACTGCACCCTGGAGTGATGGGGTCTGGGGCCTCTGTGGGCAGCTTGCTGGCCCTCTCTGATGTATCTGTTGACTCTTCTGCAAAACGAGGCAAAGAGGGGAAGAGGAGGCTGGCCAGCTGTGCCCTTCTGTGTTCCCATGTGTCCCTTTATCTCTATGCCCAGAGATGGGGCTGAGCTAATTCCCACTGCCTTAGGGTGGTCTCTTCCCCACCACCAGGTTCCTACCATGCTGATCTGTGGTCTAGCATCCTGGCACCTGCCTAACCACAGCCCCTTCCCCTCCCATAAAATCTAGTCCCATGGAGAATGTGGTGCCCACAGCAGGGAACAGATGGGCATGAAGGTGCTTTGAAGAGGGTCCTGGCCTGGCCGGAGGTGGGGAGGCTGGGGAGGAGGCACACACTGTCCTCCCAGGCCCAGGCCCAGCCCCGGATCCCACCTGCCCTCTGGCTGTGAGCCTTGGACTCAGCCATTGACAATTTCCTCCTTAGCCTTCCCCCTGGAAGGTGTAGTGCCCCTTCTCCAGGTGGGGGTCGCTAAGGCTCAGAGAGGTCACCCTGCAGCCAACCGGGGCCATGGCTCACATTCTACCCTCCTGCATATGGCATCCCCAGACAAAAAGCGAGTGGGACCCTGGAGACTGCATGTGGCAGCTGCAGCTGCTTGGCTGGATGTATGCTGGGGACAGAAGAGACACCACTGAAAATCACTCCATAGGGACTGAGACCAAGAAAGAGTATCAGAGGCTGAACCCCTTGGTGATGAGCGTCTGTCCCAGGACTTGGAAGTGATGGAGGGAGCGTGGCCAGGGCGGCTGCCTGCGGGTGTGTGCCCTGCTGCTTCCAACTCCACGTGCTCACCTCATCTGACACCAACAGCACCATCCTCAGAGGAGGAGCCCAAGGCTCTGAGAGGAAGTAACTGGCCCAAGGTCATGTGCCCTGGTGACACAGGCCATCCTGGGCCCTGACTGCTCACCTCCAATCTCTAGGCCACCCTGAGCGGGTGGAAGAAGAAGCGGGCCCTGACCAGGTCCCAGTGGTGGCTTTGCACAGAGAGGGCAGCCTGCCAGAGGTCATGCAGGAAAGCAAGTCACTCAGCAAGCTAGCGTGAGCCCCAGCCCCGCTGCACAGCCTGAGGGTGGAGGAGCATCAGGCGTACTTCCTGTCTGTATCTGCAGCAGCCTGGCTGGCCCAAAGATACCCTGGTGACCCACGCTTTGAGTCATGGCTTCCCAGGTCTTAGTCAAAACTGCCCCTGGTGGCAACCCCTTCCAAGGGGTGGGGAGCAGGGCTGTCTATTTGCTCCTGACGCACACACTGAGCCAGTCCCTGGCCCAGCTCTGCCACCACTGCCATGCTGTGTGACTCCAGGAACCCACAGCCTCGCTGAATCTGCTCTCCAGAAGAAAAAAGGCTGCCAGACCTTGGCCTGCTCTGTCTGGGAATCCTTGCTGGAACCACCTCCTATATCCCCCCATGGGAAGACATTTGGTCTTAATCATTCTTGAGTGTTTTCCACTGATGGCTGTGCGTGTCCCCGGTGGCAGCTGGATCTGAGTTGTCAGTCCGGGCAGGAGACAAACAAGCCTGTGACTCAGGCAGGGCATGGCACAGCTGGTGGAAGGAGGGATGCCTGTTCTTTGTGGCTGGATGGGGGGTTATCTGGACACAGGGAGTCTCCAGCTCCCGGCTTTCCCACCTCGGTGCCCCCAGCCCACATCTCGTGGGGCTTCCCAAGGCTGCCTCTGCTGGCAAAGACATCCTGATACACCCACCCCAGGGCAGGGACACCCAGAAGCACCAGGCTGGAAGGTCAGAGAGCCCCACCTTGTCCCCCAACACCAATAAGCCCTTCCCCACCCTCAAAGCGCTTGGGGTGAGCCCCATTACAAGTGATTATAACTGAATCTCAAGGTGGAATATTATACAAATTAGTTTCTTTCTTTCTTTAGTATTACAATTCCAAAATGTAACTTGAAGGTCAGCACAGGCGCTGCTGTGATATAAAAGGACAGAGTCACTGGGTGACCCCTGGCGTCCTGCAGTTGCCCAGCAGCGGTGGACGCTCGGGCACACACTGGGTCTCTGTATGGCCTCCCACCTGCAAGTATTTCCCCGGTCAGGCCCAGCTGCCCAGAAGCCTGGGAACACACAGGAAGATAACACTATAGGATGGTTGGGGGGATCTGTGTGAAACAAGCACGTGGTCACAAAACCCACCTGAGGATCTATCTGTCCAGCAAGCTCGCCACATCAACACACTGCAGTTGAAGCCAGAACCGCCTCCATCCAGCAGCAGTCTTGGCTCTCACCATACAGCTGTCTGCTCGGTGACATGAAGTGCCCGAGGCTACCTGGGTGAGAAGTGGCCCTCACATCACATCAGTGAGTCAGTGAGAGTCAGGGCCAGAGGGAAGAGCAACTCGGAGGCTCAGACTGGCACAGATACACACCAGGGAGCCACACACACAACATAAGAACTTGTTATATAAAATAGATGTGTGGAATCTGGAAACACCTTGAGAAAATAGCCTAAAAATATGTAAACTGTAGGGAAAATATACAAAAGTATTAGCAGAGAAGTTCAACCCATAAAAGAAACCCATCCATTTAAAAATTGGCAATTTTTAGCAGGTGCGGGGAGGAAGCTCTCCTGGGTCCTGACAGGCTATGGAGGCCACCCTTTGGGTTTAGCAGCTGGCAAAGTCCCCCTTGCAGGTGCCATGGGCTGGGTGTTGGGGTGAAGGTTCAGAGAAGGAACAGCCACCTGGGGAAGCCCCTGCCAGAAGGGACCCCTGCCGTGGCAGCCAGTGGAGGCCAGGGACCTTCGGGGCATTGGAGGTGACAGCAGCTCTTTCCTCAGTGACATGAAGGAGGGGAAGTGTTAGCTCAAAAAAGTGGGGCCCACAGTTCTGGAAAGAGGAGTTGGCTCCATCCTGTCCCCAAACTGGAACCAGGCCGGCCACCCTCTCTCACCTTCTGGACACGTGACACTTGATTCCAGGGAGGAGTAACTCCAAGAAAATATCCCCAGTCCCTTTCCTCCAGGACATCTCCTGCTGTCACACACACTGCCTGGCAGCTGCTGGCAACTGTCTGGAAACACTAACATTCGCTGCGGGCTGCGGCCACGAAGCTCCGGTCAGGCACATCTCTCAGGGCAAACTGGACGCCACCTGTCCCTAAAGGCAATGGCTTAGCCCCTGGACATGGCAGTGTGCACTGGCATGTTCCAAGGGCCATTGGCTTGCCAAGTAAAACCTGAGGGCAGCTGGAGTTGGCTCACAGGCTCAGCCCCATTCCTGCTGCACCTCCTCAGCAGCTGCCCCCCAGGCTGACAGCTGCCATTTCACGATGTGCTGGGGGGGGGGGGGATTCGAGCAGACTTCAACGTCCAGCTCACAGGACACATTCCTGAAGGAGTCAGACCTCAAACTGCTGCTCTCAAGGACAATGACAACGACAAAACCCCTTTCTGATGCCTGAATGATGCTAAATATAGAGGCCAGCCCCGTTCACACAGTGAAAAATTAACCAAATCCACGGAAGACATGGAGCCGAGGCTCAGTCTAGTGTTCCGAAATGCCAACTCCGCTGTGCCGGAGCTAGAAATTTGACAGCGGAAAATAATAGGAAAAAAGTGCTTCTTCAAACTGTAGTGCTTCAATTCTTCGTCTCAGTGTGTTCATTTCAACCAAGGATGATTTCCAGTTTTTTTCGGGTAATGTGAAACATTCCATTGAGACTGTTTCTCCCGGATTCAGTGAAAATAAGCTCCTTGCTCAGAGCCTCTCTCTGGCCTTCAGAAAGGCAGTCCTCCGAGTTCCCAGAAACTGCCAGAGGCAACAGTGACCCTGCATACTTGCCGAGAACAAAGATGCGTCTAGGCAGTGGTGGGAGGGCACACATCTGGGGGAGCTCCCCAAGCCTGCACCCCAAGCACAGAAGTTTCCCAGCCCAGGCAATGGCAGCCGGTCTCCTGCACAACCCAGTCAGATGGAGCAGACACCAGGAGCACTGGCCATCTCCAAGGAGGCCAAGGTTTTCAGCTGTCCAAGAGCATTCCTTGCAAAGCACCCCCAAAAGATTCCTCCTTCCCCTCAACCAAGGCCAGCCCAGGGGTGGGCCTGCTTTGCAATACAATGGTCCACCACTTACGTGGAATACCACCCCATCGTACTTGGTGAATGATTTCCACGAGTCAAAAGGGCATTCCACAGAATGGCACAGAGCCATGCCTGGCACGGGGCAAGCTGGGGACAGAGCAGCCCAGCTATTTGCAAACCCAGGCTGGCCGTGAAAAGTGAGGTGGGTGTGTGGGCACCCAGGCCCTCTCCATGCAGGCTGGGAGCCACTGTGGAAGGGTTGCGTGTGGAAGAGCAAAGGCTATTCTAGAAATGGGGGGTGGCTGGCAGCTTAAAGACACCGGTGGAAGGTTCATGGGCTCTCTACAGTGGCCGTTTCTGAACAAGGGATGTGCCTGCTTTTCTTTCTTTTTTTTTTTTAAGACTGGGTTTCGGGTTTCACCATGTTGGACAGGCTGGTCTTGAACTCCCAACCTCAGGTGATCTGCCCACCTTGGCCTCCAAAGGGCTTGGGTTACAGGTGTGAGCCACCATGTCCAGCCGGGATGTGCCTGCTTTTCTAAGGCACATCTTTTTCATATTGACCTTATGCCTGAGGCAGAAACCTTCTGGCCTACAGGTGCCTGAAGCACAGTGGGCATCCTTCACAGCACTGCCATTCAAAACCACACACGACTGCCCACTGGATACAGGAGAGAGAACGGGGGAGATGCCCAGCAAAGTGAGGTTTCAGAGGGTCGGTCAGAGCACTGACAGGCTGACAGAGGCTCAAAACAGGCTCTTGCAAATAGCTGCTGGTAAGTCTGATGATCTACCAATAATCAGGCAGAAATATAACTGGGATGTGTAACCAGAAGCCGTGGTGTGGCAATGGCTGTAAACAGATCTGGCCTCCCAGCCCTGCCCCCACGCAGTGAGAGGTGAGGAAGTTCAGTCTGGCTTTGGACATCTGCCCAGCAGATTCCCAGAGGCCACACACATTACATTCTCACTTTTAAGCGTGTTTTCACCCTTTGGGCACACTTTGGTTGTGAAGGCAAAAAAAGCAGCATTCTGGGACACACCAGGTATCCTCTCCTCGTTGCCAACTTGTCAGGTCTGGTGTCCTGCTCATGCAGGAAGTTCTCATGGATGGCCCCCAGCTCCGTCAGCTCCAGCCAGACCTTCTCCAAGTGGTAGGTGCATCGGTTCCGGATCTGGCATGAGGGGGAAGAGGTTCAGGTCCCCAAAGGAGATACCAATCATCTTCCAGGCAGGGCGCAGGGCAGAGACAAGAGAATCAGTGGTGCCAGAGTGAGCGCTCACATACAGCCCTCATGGGCAGAGCCAGGCAGTGTGAGATGGGGTGGAGAGAGTGGTGGCCATGCTGGGGGCTTGATGTAGGGGACAAGGCCCACCTTCTGCAGAGAGGCAACAAGCACAGTGGCCCTGCCAGGGCCGGCTCAGAATGACAGCCTGGACTCCAGCTCTGCCACATGCTTGCTGTGTGACTGAAGTCACCCCCTTTTCTGGTCTCTGATTCCTCATTTGCACACTGGGGATAACAGTAGTGCCACTCCTAGGGGGTGGGATTACTAGAGTTCCCACACATAAGCACTGAGAAGAGTGCCTGGCCTTGCATGGTGATGGTGGGTGCAGGTATGTCTGCATCCTTGGGCAGACATGAGGCTTGGCACAGGGCATGAGGCCGGGGCATCTCTGTCCCAGGACTGAGTGACTGGGTATGAACACGGGCCCTGGCAGTCCTGGCGATGACTATCAAACCCAGTCAGCAATGTGACAAGTGTCCAGATGCAGTCTACAGAGAAATACGCAGCGCGTGGGTTTCACATTCTCCCCAGGTCGAGGTGCCAATTTACAACCAAACTTTTAAGGTTGTTGGCCAGGTGTGGTGGCTTATGGCTGTAATCCCAGCACTTTGGGAGGCCAAGGTGGGCGATCACGAGGTCAAGAGAGCAAGACCATCCTGGCCAACACGGCGAAACCTCATCTCTACTGAAAATACAAAAATCAATCGGGCATGGTGGCACATGCCTGTAGTCCCAGCTACTCAGGAAACTGAGACAGGAGAATCTCTTGAACCTGGGAGGTGGAAGTTGCGGTGAGCCAAGATCATGCCACTAGAGTTTGGGAGACAGAGCGAGACTCCATCTTAAAAAAAATTTTTTTTTTAATTAAGGTTGTGATCACTGGCTCCTAACCACTCATCAGTGACTTAATAAAAACCTAAAGCTAGGGGATCGATCCAAGATGGCCGTTTAGGAACAGCTCAGGATTGCAGCTCCCAGTGAAAGCACAGAGGGTGAGTCGACGCTGCATTTCTATTGCCCACAGACTAGAAAATTCCCAGGCGGAGGAGCACCATGGGTCGCAGGCGCAGCTGTTTCAGCCAGCGCGGCTGCTTTACCCCGCATGACTGCTTTGTCAGCACCCTGATGCAGCAGTTCTCTGTACAAAATACACTGGTCCGGGTGCACTTTTGGCTGGCGATTGGATCCATGGGAAGTCTCCAATTCATCTGTTTAAAAAGGAGACTGAACAGGGAACCAGGACAGTAGATTCCAGTGCAAAAAAAGCGCCACAAATCTCAGTGCTGCTGTTAAAGCCAGTGCCGTGAGTCGCCGCACTGCAAAAGACACAGATCCCGGTGCCTCTTCAACAGGCGACTGGAACACCAACTTAAAAAAAAAAAAGGCTCTGAGGCAGGGAGCCAGGAGATCAGGCTCGGCTGGTCCCACCCCCACAAAGAACAGCAATCAGAAACTCCCTGAATCGAGAGTTTCGCAGCAAGTGCAGCTGAACCCAGGACAGTCCAGCTCTGTGGGAGAGGGGCATCCACCATTACCGAGGCAGCCCACCCCTACAGAGGTAGTCAACCAATGCTGAGGCAGCCCGCTGTTGCCAAGGCAACCCACCATTGTTGAGGCAGCCTGTCATTGCCAAGGCAACCCGTCATTACTGAGGCGGCCCGCCATTGCTGAGGCAACCTGACATTACAGAGACAGTCCGCAAATACAGAGGTGGGCCACGATTGCCGAGGCAGTTCTAATTACACCCCTATAAACAGGACTGCAGGGAAGTTCACTTGGCAGCTGGGCAGAGCCCACAGCAGCTCGACAAAGCCTCTACAGGCAGACAGTGACTAGGCTGTCTCCTTGCTGGGCAGGGCAGCTCTGAAGGAAAAAAAAGAAGGCAGCAGCACAAAGTAAACTCATAAACAAAGCCCTAAATCCCTGGGACAGAGCACTTGGGAAAAAAAAGCGGTTTATGAGTTCTGCTGCAGCAGACCTAAACGTACCAGCCCAGCAGCTCTGAATGAACAATGGAGCTCACAGCTCAGGACTTGAGCTCCTATAAAGAACAGACTGTCTCCTCAAGCAGCTCCCTGACCCTGTATTCAAAGAGCCACCTCATAAAGGAGAAATCAGACTGACACTTGGTAGGTATCCTTCTGGGACAAAGATAGCAGAAGAAAACTGGTAGCAACCCTTACCATTCTGCAGCTGCTGCAGGTGATCCCCAGGCAAGCAAGGCCTGGAGTGGACCTCAACAGACCTACAGCAGAGGGGCCAGACTGTTAGAAGGAAAACTGAGAGACAGAAATGACCTCATCATCAACAAAGAGAACGTCCACTCAGAGACCCAATCTGAAAGCCAGCAACTACAATGATGACAGGTGGATAAATCCATAAAGATGGGAAGAAACCAGCTCAAAAAGGATGAAAACAAGCAAAACCAGAACACCTCTCCTCCTACAAGGGATCACAACTCCTCACCAGCAAGGGAACAAGGTTGGATGGAGAACGAGTGTGAAGAAATGACAGAATCATACTTCAGAAGGTGGGTAGTAAGAAACTTCTGTGAACTAAAAGAACATGTTCTAACCCTATGCAAAGAAACCAAGAACCTTGAAAAAAGATTTCATGAAATGCTAACGAGAAAAGACAAAATAGAAAGGAATATAAGTGAATTGATGGAGCTGAAAAACACAACATGAGAACTTCGCGAAGCATGCACAAGTTTCAACAGCCGAATTGACCAAGCAGAAGAAAGGATATCAGAGGTCGAAGATCAACTCAATGAAATAAAACGAGAAGGCATGATTAGAGAAAAAAGGGTAAAAAGGAATAAACAAAATCTCCAAGAAATTTGGGACTATGTGAAAAGGCCTAATATATGTTTGATAGGTGTGCCTGAATGTGACGAAGAGAATGAATCCAAGCTGGAAAATGTTCTTCAGGATATTATCCAGAATAACTTCCCCAACCTAGAAAGGTAGGCAAACATTCAAGTCCAGGAAATACAGAGAACACCACAAAGATATTCGTCAAGAAGAGCAACCCCAAGGCACATAATCGTCAGATTCACCAGGGTTGAAATGAAGGAGAAAATACTAAGGGCAGCCACAGAGAAAGGTCGGGTTACCCACAAAGGGAGGCCCATCAGACTCACAGCAGATCTCTCAGCACAAACCCTACAAGCCAGAAGAGACTGGGGGCCAATATTCAACATCCTTAAAGAAAAGAACTTTCAACCCAGAATCTCCTATCCAGCCAAACTAAGCTTCATAAGTGAAGGAAAAATAAAATCCTTTGTGAACATACAAGTACTCAGAGATTTCATCACCACCAGACCGGCTTTACAAGAGCTCCTGAAACAGGCTCTACACATATAAAAGAACAAGCAATACCAGCCACTCCAAAAACATGCCAAAAGGTAAAGAGCATCAACGCAAGAAGAATCTGCATAAACCAATGGGCAAAACAGCCAGCTAGCACTAAAATGGCAGTATCAAATTCACACATAACAATAATACCCTAAATGTAAATGGACTAAATGCCCCAATCAAAAGACACAGACTGGCAAATTGGATAAAAAGCCAAAACCCATCGGTGTGCTGTATCCAGGAAACCCATCTCACTTTCAGGGATACAGAAAGGCTCAAAATAAAGGGATGGAAGAAGATTTTTCAAGCAAATGGAGAGCAAAAAAAAGCAAGAGTTGCAATTCTCATCTCTGATAAATTAGACTTTAAAGCAACAAAGATCAAAAGAGACAAAGAAGGACATTACATAATGGTAAAAGGATCAATGCAACAAGAAGAGCTAACGATCCTAAATATATATGAACCCAATACAGGAGCACCCAGATACATAAGGCAAGTTCTTAATGACTTATGAAGAGACTTAGACTCCCACACAATTAAGTGGGAGACTTTAACACCCCATTGTCAATATTAGACAGATCAACCAGACAGAAAATTAACAAGGATATCCAGGACTTGAACTCAGACCTGGACCAAGCAAACCTAATAGACATTTACAGAACTCTCCACCACAAATCCACAGAATATACATTCTTCTCAGCACCACATCACACCTACTCTAAAATTGACCACATAATTGGGAGCAAATCACTCCTCAGCAAATGCAAAAGAACAGAAATCGTAACAAACAGTCTCTCAGACCACAGTGCAATCAAGTTAGAACTCAGAATTCAAAACTAACTGAGAGCCGCACAGCTTCATGGAAACTGAACAACTTGCTCTTGAATGTTGACTGGATAAACAATGAAATGAAGACAAAAATAAAGATGTTCTTCAAAACCAATGAGAATGAAGACACAACATACCAGAATCTCTGGGACACATTTAAAGCAGTCTCTAGAGGAAAATATATAGCAATAAGTGCCCCCATGAGAAGAAAGAGAGATCTAAAATTGACACCCTATCGTGAAAATTGAAAGAGATAGAGGAGCAAGATAATAAAAACTCACAATCTAGCAGAAGACAAGAAATAGCTAAGATCAGAGCAGAACTGAAGGAGATAGAGACACAAAAAGCCCTTCAAAAAATCAATAAATCCAGGAGCTGGTTTTTTGAAAAGATCAACAAAATAGACAGACCACTAACCAGATTAATAAAAAAGAAAAGAGAAAATAACCAAATTGATGCAATAAAAAAAGATAAAGGGGCTATCACCACAGATTCCACAGAAATTCAAACCATCATCAGAGATTATTACAAAAAACTCTATTCACATAAACTAGTAAACCTGGAAGAAATGGATAAATTCCTGGACACTTGCCTCCTCCCAAGCCTAAAACAGGAAGAAGCTGAAACCCTGAACAGATCCATAACAAGGTCTGAAGTTGAGGCAGCAATTAAGAGCTTACCACCCAAAAAAAAGCCTAGGTCCAGATGGGTTCACAGCCGAATTCTACCAGACATACAAAGAGGAGCTGGTACCATTCCTTCTGAAACTATTCCAAACAATACAAAAAGAGCGAATTCTTCCCAAATCCTTTTATGAGATCAACATCATCCTGATACTAAAACCCGGCAGAGATACAAGAAGAAAGGAAAACTTCAGGCCAATATCCATGATGAACATAGACGCAAAAATCTTCAATAAAATACTGGCAAGCCGATTGCAACAACACATCAAAAAGCTTATCCACCATGATCAAGAAGGCTTCATCCCGAGGATGCAAGGCTGATTCAACATATGCAAGTCTATAAACGTATTTCACCACATAAACAGAACCAAAGACAAAAACCACATGATTATCTCAATTGATCTAGAGAAGACCTTTGACAAAATTCAACAGCCCTTTATGCTAAAAACCCTCAATAAACTAGGTATTGACTGAACGTATCTCAAAATAATAAAAGCTATTTATGACAAACCAACAGCCAATATCATACTGAATGGGCAAAACTGGAAGCATTCCCCTTGCAATCTGGCACTAGACAAGGATGCCCTCTCTCACCACTCCTATTCAATATAGTATTAGAAGTTCTAGCCAGAGCAATCAGGCAAGAAAAAGAAATAAAGGGTATTCAAATAGGAAAGGAAGAAGTCAAATTGTCTCTATTTGCAGACAACATGATTGTATATCTACAAGACCCCATCGTCTCAGACCCAAATCTCCTGAAACTGATAAGCAAGTTCAGCAAAGTCTCAGGATACAAAATCAATGTGCACAAATCACAACCATTCCTATACACCAATAACAGACTTAAAGAGAGCCAAATCAAGAACGAACTGCCATTCACAATTGCCACAAAGAGAATAAAATACCTAGGAATACCACTAACAAGGAACGTAAAGGACCTCTCCAAGGAGAACTACAAGCCACTGCTCAATGAAATAAGAGAGGACACAAACAGATGGAGAAACATTAAATGTTCATGGTTAGGAAGAATCAATATCATGAAAATGGCCATACTGCCCAAAGTAATTTACACATTCAATGCTATTCCCATCATGCTACCAATGACCTTCTTCATAGAACTGGAAAAAAATACCTTAAACTTCCTATGGAACCAAAAGAGAGTCCGCATGGCCAAGTCAATTCTAAGCAAAAAGAACAAAGCGGGAGGCATCACACTACCAGACTTCAAACTATACTACAAGACTACAGTAGTCAAAACAGCATGGTACTGGTACCAAAACAGAGATATAGACCAATGGAACAGAACCGAGGTCTCGGAGGTGACACAACATATCTACAACCATCTGATCTTTGACAAACCAGACAAAAACAAGCAATGGGGAAAGGATTCCCTGTTTAATAAATGGTGTTGGGAAAACTGGCTAGCCATGTGCAGAATGCAGAAACTGGACCCCTTCCTGACACCTTACACTAAAATTAACTCCAGATGGATTAAAGGCTTAAACATAAGACCTAAGACCATAAAAACCCTAGAAGAAAATCTAGGCAAAATCATTCAGGATATAGGCATAGGCAAGGACTTCATGACCAAAACACCAAAAGCATTGACAACAAAAGCCAAAATAGACAAATGGGACCTAATTAAACTCCACAGCTTCTGCACAGCAAAAGAAACAGTTGTTAGAGTGAATCCACCTGGGAGCACCAGAGAACAGGGACAGCCCGAGCACAGGGATCCCTGCATGGGGAGTTCTCAGGTTCCACCTCCTGCCTGGCTCTGCGGACCAGACTGCCACCCACCAGATGAGAGGAGGCTCTGTGTGAATGGGGCATGGGGCCCCGGGCCCCCACCACCAGCCCTTTCTCCCCCACAGCTGTCAGCCCACAGTCCCTGCAAACCCCAAACCTATGGAGCCCAGCCTTCCTGCGCTGCAGAACGTGAGCCCAAAGTGTTATTTTGAGCTGACAGAGGCCCCTGGGCACAGGCTGGCTCCAGGGAGGCCAGAACCCACCTCTGCCTCAGGCCTGGGAGATTCCACTGGGAGTTGAGAAGGTGCCCCATGGTCAGCTAAATTTGGGAGACGATGCTCAGCACCTTGAAAGTCTCCCAGAAGTCCTGCTGCAGAGCCCGGTTCAATGGTGTATAATTCCCATCTCCTGAATGCAGCTGATTTCACAACTCCCTCCCTCCAGTTCCAAAGGCCAATGGCTGTGTTGCAGGACCGGCTTACTTGCAAACACCAGCCTGGGGAGCTGATTAAAACACAGAGGCTCTAGCCCAGAGGTGGGTCAGGGGCCCCTGCAGTTTTTTTTTTTTTTTTTTTTTTTAGGCGGAGTCTCGCTCTGTCACTCAGACTGGTGTTCATTGGCGAAATCTCGGCTCACTGCAACCTCCACCTCCCAGGTTCAAGCGATTCTCCTGCCTCAGGCTCCCAAGTAGCTGGGACAACAGGCACGTACCACCACACCTGGCTAATTCTTTGTATTTTTAGTAGAGACGGGGTTTTGCCACGTTAGCCAGGATGGTCTTGATCTCCTGACCTCGTGATCCACCTACCTCGGGCATCCAAAGTGCTGGGGCCCCTGCAGTCTTGATAATATCGGGAAGCCTGCCACCGTGGCCAGGCACTCCTTAAAGTACCTGTTGGTCAGGGGAAACTGCTTTGTGCAGGGAAGAAGGTACCACAAGCCGCTCACAAGAGGGCGTGGCAGGCCCACGCAAGGCCCAGCAGTGTGGGAGGGGCCCGGAAAGTCCGGGCACTCACCAAGGCCACATCCACTCACCACCATCCCTAGCACAGAACTGTGGGCAGCAGCGCTCCTGACACAGCCCTAGCTCACTCTGTGTCACTCTCAGCAATCTTGACCCAACGTGAGATGAACAGAAACTCTCCAGGCTCACCCCAGGACTCAGAATCAAACTTTCCCCAGTAAATAAGATTATGATAGCCTTTCTCATTTGCCAGAAATCAGGACACTAGGACACTGTTGCTGGTGCTGTTGTAAGCTTGAAACTATTACAAAGCCACTCCCCAATAAAAAAATAGTGACAACCTCCAGGAAGCCTGGCATGGCCTCAGCCAGCCCCTTCAGCTCCCAGTGTCCATCTCAGCTGCCAGGGCCAGAGCAGCCAACAGCTGCTGTCCAGGGGATGTATGGATGAAGTTGGACCAGCACAGGCAATGACCGTGTGGCCAGGGAAGGTTCCTGAACACTTGGCTGCCCAGGCCAGAAACCCAGGTGTCTTCCAAGTCAAATTCCTCTCTCCCTCTCTTCAATCTGCCCCTCTTCTCCATCTGTGAGAACACCTCTGTCCCTAGAGCCCTCTAACAGCCACCAGTCTTGCCCCAATCTGACCTGTGTGTCTCTTGCCTAACCCTGCAGTGACTTCCCAGAACTCTCAGGATGCAGCCTCGAGTCCTGAGTGAAGTCTGTAAGCACCCTGACAGCCCAGCTCTGCTACGGCCCAGCCACATTGGTGCCAGCTGGGCTCAGCCTCTGCCACACTTCCCCAAACACACTTGCCCCACAGTTCCGCACTGCTCCTGAAGGACCCCTGTCCCCAGACTGTCTCCTCGCTGCCCTTGCCTAGCTTACTCAGCCTTTCTCTGGCCTGGGTACCCTCTATCACAGCACTGATCAAATGATGTACAACAGTGTCCCCAGCAAGGGCTTCCAGGACAGGCCTTTTTCTCCACCCATCATCCTCAGTGCCTGGCACATGTCCTGCCACGCAGTAGGCATTCAGTAAATGTTTTCCAGACAAATGAAATGATTGTTGTTGGTTGTGGGGATTTATGTTTGTAGGATAAAGGACAGAATCCTCATCTCAGTTCCTCCCTCGTAAGGCTACTTGGGGCTTACACCACTTGCTCTTTCTTTTCCCTGGAAAGCAATGCCCTCTCCCACAGTATACACCCGGGATGGCTCTGAGTTTGAAGACAGCAAGGACAGGCTGCTCTTAAGGAGGCAGGGGCCAGGCTTACTGCTCTCCTTGACATCTGAGACCTCCCAGGATAGCATCAAGGATAGTGTGAGTGAAGTAGCAGAGATACTTGAATACGGACATTGACACCTGCAATTTCAAGATCTCTTCTTCCTTGTACTTAAAACTTCCTTGTACTTGTGCCAGGGAAAAATGAAAAATAACCTGTGGAATAAACAGGGAAATCTATCAGTGGAAAAGCCTGTGGGTCCAGGCACAAGGCTGGACTCCAGGGCAGTGATGGCCCCCCGGGGACTTGGGGACATGGCTTGCACAGTGCCCACCCTGGGGACAGACACTTGGTCTGAGGGGCAATTTTCACTGGCTAGGCCAAGACTCCTTTATTGCAGGAAAATAAAACTGGTGGTTTTCAACAACACATCAGCCCAAACCAAAAATCTCCTTATGGAGATCTCTGTGGGATCCTTTCATTCTCAGCTAGCATTAGTATTCAATAAAGCATAAGGAACAAACATAAGTAATCATTTTTATTTATTTATTTTTATTTTTTAAGACAGGGTTTCACCATGTTGGCCAGGCTGGTCTTGAACTCCTAACCTCAGGTGATCCACCTACCTCGGCCTCCCAAAGTGCTGAGATTACAGGTGTGAGCACCACCACATCCAGCCAGTAATCATTTTTAAATAAAACAAAAATGAAGGTTTTCTGATTCTGAAACTCTTAGAAAGTCCCACCCACAGAGGCAGTTTCCATCTCAACTGGTGAACTTTTGAAAATGGGGACGGAGTTTTTTTAAAAAATTGATATGTATTTGGTGTACATTACAAGTTAGAGGGAGTGGATGCTGGTAGTCTTGTAAGTTCAAGCAGCTTTGGAACAAATTGCTTTCCCCAGATCTAAGGGCCTGTGCCAACCTGTACTTTCTCTTAGTTTGTTTTCTGGGTCTTGCTGTTGCCCAGACTAGACTTGAACTCCTGGCCTCAAATGATCCTCCCGCCTCAGCCTCCCAGGTAGCTGAGACAAATTTGTGCATGCCACTGTGCCCGGCTAAGACATAGAATAAATTGAGAAGAGTAACTAGAAGACTAGGGGGGCCTCGCTCTATTATATACTCCTATTTATACGATTGGAGTTTAATATGCAAATTTAATTCCTGCTTCTCTGTCCCTTGTCCTTTACAAGGGTTTCCCCTTAGAAGTCTCTGGTGTGTCTCATTCCACACTGGCATCTGCTTCTTGAGAGGCTGAGCTAACACACCAGTCCCCAAGCACGCCTGGGGCCAATCTCTGAAATGTGGTCTGCTGTCTTCAGGAATCAGTCTCCGAAGTCACATACGCAACTGCATTGCCTCCCCCCAACCCCCGCCCATGCACTCACAGGTTTAATTAAGATCACATTTCAGTGGCAATTCTAAAATTGGTGACTGAAACATGGAATTTTTAGAACATACCTGGGATCTTATAAGAGTCTTTGTGTAATAGTCAGAGGCATAAAAATTTCCACTATGGTAACAAGACACCAGAAAGCGTCTTCTTGTTTCAGGTACAGGAGGGAACCTACAAGCAAAGGGAGATGAGCGCCCAGGCACAGACAGCTGCTACCACAGTCTCCACAGGGACCGTCTGCATTAAGCCACTTTCTCTCTCATGGCCATAACCATTTCTAGGTCAACAATAAAGAATAATAAGGGCCTGGCTTAATGGCTTATGCCTATTATCCCAGCACTTTGGGAGGCAAAGGCAAGAAGGTCACTTGAGGCCAGGAGTTCAAGACCAGCCTGGGCAACACAGCAAGACCCCATCTCTAAAAAGCAAAAATCAGCCAGGAGTGGTGATACACGCCTGTAGTCCTAGCTACTCTGGAGGCTGAGGCAGAAGGATCACTTAAGCCCAGGAGGAGGAGGCTACAGTGATTGTCAATCACACCACTGCACTCCAGCCTGGCAACAGAATGAGACCCTGTCTCATTAAAAATACCAAAAAGGCCGGGCGCGGTGGCTCATACCTGTAATCCCAGCACTTTGGGAGGCCAAGGCAGGTGGATCACAAGGTCAAGAGATCGAGACCATCCTGGTCAACATGGTGAAACCTCATCTCTACTAAAAATACAAAAATCAGCGGGGTGTGGTGGCGCGTGCCTGTAATCCCAGCTACTCAGGAGGCTGGGGCAGGAGAATTGCCTGAATCCAGGAGGCGGAGGTTGCGGTGAGCCAAGATCGTGCCATTGCACTCCAGCCTGGGTAACAAGAGCGAAACTCCATCTCAAAAAAAAAAAAAAAAAAAAAAAAAAAAACCAAAAAAATGAAAGAGGCATTTCCTAAAATTTGAAAAGGAAAGCTACTTTCCCCCACTTTTATTTGATTTTTGATCAAAGATGATATTGTTTCCCAATGATCAACCAACCTCATTTAAAAAAAAAGTTTTCATTTTAAGACTTTTGCAAATGCAGCTGATTGAGTTTCTCAAGATGTTCCAAAGAATCCTTTTATGCACAGAAAATCCAGATGTGAATGTAAGTCACAAAAAATACAGATGGCTTAAAACAGCTTTCCCAATGCCAGCCTGCTTCCAGGCTGAAGGAATGAAATGGGCTGCAGATGAGGGCTCTTCGGAGGAGCTGTCTAACAGCACCGCATCCGCTGCATGCACAGCAGGGGAAGGGGACCACATGTCTCAGTTGCTATGTTGTTCATAATGGAAATGAGTCAGCGATTTACATGCTGTCACTCATCAAGAGGATACTTATCAGTAGCCCTGTTATGGCTTCAAGTGGGCATCTGGAGCTGGAGGATGGAAAGACAGAAGTGAGAGGAAGGCCTCCCTCTATTCAGCTGAAACCCAAAATCTCTGCCCATGCCAGGAAGCTTATGAGCAAAACTCATGGGAAAATCCCTGAAGCCATTTCTCAGAATTGTATTTCTTAGACAAAACCATAATGAACTCATTTAAAATTCAATGGAAAAACAGTTCTGGGACAGGTGGGAAGGGGATGTCTTAAGTAGGCAAGGATGGGGTGGAAAGGAGAAAGGTGACCACTGGCAGAGACAGAGGAGAGAAAAACAGCACACACAGGCACAGACACCAAATCCACAGCAATCGCTGGTGCCAGAAGGCATAGAGAGTCTGAAAGCAGCAGAGCCTTTGAGGACATCACTTAAATTCACCAATATCCCAGATGATAGGCCAGAATCACAGTCATCTAGACAAGGCAACAGTTGTCCTGCTGAAGTTCTGGGTACTTCTGAGCATCAGGGGCCTGAGTTTTAGGAGTTTCCAGCCTCCAGGAATTTTTAGATTGAGTATACAGTGTGAATGGTGGATTTAAGCAAAACAAAACTGTTTTATTGGGTAGGATCCTACTTACAGGTTTTTTAAAAACAGAGACTAGGAGCAACACCTTCTCAGGGCACACAGAGGGGCTGCCCTATCCTCACCACCGCAGGGACAACAACTTCTTGGAAACCATTAGGTTTCATGTCTTAACCAAATAACATTCCAGCTTAAAACTCCCTTCCTGTAATACTCTTATTTCAGACACAAATAGAAAACCCTTACCTGGAAGTCAATACCTGGCATGGAACAGGAGCAAAAAGGCCCATGGGCAGCCAGGACAAATGTCAGCACTGAGATGCCTGGCGCTGTGGCTCATGCCTGTAATCCCAGCACTTTGGGAGGCCGAGGCGGGAGGATCACGAGGTCAGGAGATCGAGACCATCATGGCCAACATGGTGAAACCCTGTCTCTACTAAAAATACAAAAAAAATTAGCTGGGTGTGGTGGCGTGCACCTGTAATCCCAGCTACTTGGGAGGCTGAGGCAGGAGAATTGCTCAGCCTGGCACCTGGTGACAGAGAGAGACTCTGTCTCAAAAAAAAAAAAAAAAAAAAAAAAAAAAGAAAGAAAGAAAAGAAAAGAAATGTCAGCACTGAGAATGCCAGCTCATGCATGGTTTACACAATTCCTAAGGTACACACGCAGAGCTTTTTCATTCTTACTTTATCCGTATCTTTTTTATTTATTTATTTATTTATTTATTTATTTATTTATTTTTTCGAGACAGTGTCTCACTCTTGTCACCCAGTCTGGAGTTTGGTGGTGTAATCATGGCTCACTGCAGCCTCAACCCCCTGGGTTCAAGTGATCCTCTTGCCTCAACCTCCTGTGGAGCTGAGATTACAGGTACAAGCTACCACACCCAGCTAATTTTTTTTTTTTTTTGAGATGGAGTCTCGCTCTGTTGTTCAGGTTGTAGTGGACTGGTGTGATCTCAGCTCCCTGCAACCTCTGCCTCCCAGGTTCAAGCAATTCTCCTACCTCAGCCTTCTGAACAGCTGGGATTACAGGTGTGTGCCACCACGTCTGGCTAATTTTTATATTTCTAATGGAGATAGGGTTTCGCCATATTGGTCAGGCTGGTGTCAAACTCCTGACCTCAGGTGACCTGCCTGTCTTGGCCTCCCAAAGTGCTGCTGGGATTACTAGGTGTGAGCCACTGGGCCTGGCAAATTTTTTGTATTTGTTGTAGGGATGGGATTTTACCATGTTGCCCAGGCTAGTTTCAAACTCCTGGACTCAAGCAATCCTCCTGCCTTGGCCTCCCAAAGTATTGGGATTACATGTATGAGCCACCACACTCAACTTTTATCCATATTCTTATTTTATTTTATTGCATTTTAGGTTTTGGGGTACATGTGAAGAACATGCAAGATTGTTGCATAGGTACACACATGGCAGAGTGATTTGCTGCTTCCCTCCCCTTCACCTATATCTGGCATTTCTCCCCATGTTATCCCTCAGCAACTCCCCACCCCTGCTGTCCCTCTCCTATTTCCCTCCCACAGACTCCAGCGTGTGATGCTCCCCTCCCTGTGTCCATGTGTTCTCATTGTTCAACCCCCGCCTATGAGTGAGAGCATGCAGTTTGATTTTCTGTTCTTGTGTCAGTTTGCTGAGAATGACGGTTTCCAGGTTCATCCATGTCCCTACAAAGGACATGAACTCATTGTTTTTTATGTCTGCATAGTATTCCATGGTGCACGTGTGCCACATTGTCCCTGTCCAGTCTATCATTGATGGCCATTTGGGTTGATTCCAGGTCTTTGCTATTGTAAACAGTGCTGCACTGAACATTCATGTGCATGTTTTTATCCATATTTCTAACAAGCTTGGTTACCTACTTTCATTACTCAGAGAGGAATATAAATGAACTGTAAGGATAGCAGTAAGCAGAAAGCATGCCAACCAGGTAAGAAGCAGTCAGAGCAAAGTGCAGTCATGGAAAGAGCTTCATGGGGAGCAGACCTGAGTCCTCCTGGGGCCTCATCCCATCCCTGCACAGCTCAGGAGGATGAGCCTGGGTCACCAAGAAAACATGAGAAGCTTTTCAGCATCCTCTGCCTATGAAAGTATGCAAGATCTTTACAAGATTCTAGTTGAAAAGGAAACCAGTTTAAGTCCATCAAGGGCTAAGTTTCAATCGATTGAATAATTGTTTGGGGCAACTTCTTGATTCACAAAAAGATCCTGTATACTGTATAAACTAGGGATGACCACCAATTTCCACTCCATGTATTATAAACTAATAAAATCCAACTTCTGATCAAAACCTGGGTGTGATGAGGGCAAACAGAAAAAATGAGACTCCAAGTGTTTCAAATGAATTTAATTCTTATTTTCTTAAAACTTTCTGAAAGCATGTTGTTTCTCTGTTCTTCTAGAAATGGGGATATTGTGTTGTGAACGCTGGCTTGCTGCAACAACATTTTCTCTTAAAATATTGACTTTTCTTGGCCAACCTGGAAGGGAGGGAGCTGCCAGGCAGCACTGGGCCTAAAAGTTGCCCAATGGCAAATGGGAACATTTTATGCCGCACATCCACCTGTTTAGGTCCTGGCAGTACCCGATATCTGGATTTCACCAGAAGGCGAGGAGGACGTTGCGTAATTTCCATATGCCTTCTGAAGTGGGGCAGAGTCCTCAGCAAATCCAGCTCAATCTGCTTGGAGGCTGGGTTCTGTTTCTCCAGCACCTTCTACAGCAATGTCTGGAAGTGTCCAGGCCCAGTGTTGGCCTTGAACTTTCTTGTGTGATTGTCCACGCACCATTTCCACACCTTGGAATGCTGCTTATGGGGAATGCCTGCACGGATCAGCTTTTTTTTTTTTTTAAATTCTAGACAGCACATCACCTCCCTGTTCACTGTACTTGAAAAATAGTTTTCCTAATTGACCCCAGTGGAGGCTTTAGGTTTTCTGCAAGGAAGAGTCTTCAGGTCCAACACACGGACCTTGGCAACCAACGTCTCTTCCTCATCATCCTCAGGTACAGTTTTGATCCCATAAATATCACATTCATTGTTGGTAAAAACAAAGGGAAAAATTAAAATGGCAAAGTTTTAGCAACAAAGACCAATGCAATAGAGATAGCCTAGAAATCAATCCATGCACACACGGTACTTTGAACTATTAGAGGCATCTCAGATCAGTGAGGAAATAATTGACTTCTGAGTATATAAAGCTAGAATGACTTTCTATTGACAGTGCCTGAAAGGTATGGCTAAGGCATGAAGCAAAAGCTCAGTAACAACCTGGACAGCAGCAAACCTCTGTCCTCCAAGGACAAGCTCCATCCGGGGCCAAACACCCTGGAGACACCTTATTGGCAAGAAGAAGGGGGCCAGGTGAGGGATGCCTTGGGGCTAGGTGAGACCAGTAGCTACAGACATGTCTGGGGTCTGCTGGGGTCAAACTGTAGCAGGAGCAACCTCAAGAAACAAAGCTCCCGAACACCGAATGGGGAAGGAAGAAGTCTTTATTACAGCTAGGATCTGAGGAATAATTTGTCCAAATTCCACTCATCCCACAAAGGAAGGTTCTGCCTTTATATAGGCTTATACTTTAGATATTACACGTGGAAGAATCTTAGGTTTACAGCCTTAGAAATCACATATGAAAAGGATTTTGGTTTACAGCTTCAGGAATCACATACGACAGGTGATATGTTTATGGTTTTAGGGTTAGGGTTCCTTGCCTGCCACCTACAGGAAGGAAATTCCGGAGGCGCCAGCTGGCCTGTTCTCTCTTCTATTGAGATGCACTCTGGATGACAGAGGCGAGAGGTAACCCCAGATGCCTGGGTTTCCTTCCTCAAAACAGGCTATACTTGATACCTCACGTCCTGGGGGCCACTTGTCCACCTGAAACCTCTCCAACAGAGTCGTAAGAACTAGTGGCAGCAAGAATGTCCTGATCCTCCCTGTGGTTTCCACTCTGGACCAGCAGGCTTCTCTACAGGCAAGAAGAGAAATGCAGGCTGCCCCCCCCACAAGTGCTGTGTGTTCCTCCCATCGCATCAGCTGGTCACCACCTCAGGCATGACTCAGAGAGTCACTTCTGTTTGGGAAATAGCCTCCCACCTTGAAGGTTAGCCCAGAGAGAGACAAGGGGTGAAGTGCTTGAGCCTTTAAGTTTGACGCCAGCCTGGACAACATGGTAAAACTCCATCTCTACAAAAAATGCAATAAATTTGCCGGCATGGGGGTGCCTTTGGTCCCAGCTACTTGGGAGGCTGAGGTGGGAAGTCAAGGCTGTAGTGAGCTGAGATCACACCACTGCAGTCCAGCCTGGGCAACAGAGTGAGACCATGTGTTAAAAAAAAAAAAAAGAGTAACTGTTTTGGGGTTTTCTGAATGAAACCTCTGTTTCCATGGAAAACAAGGGGGGATGGAGATAGTATGTATTACTGATTCAAAATCATAACCAGGTGCTTAGAGTAAATAATTGTTTCAAAAACCAAGCTCAGAATTATTAAAAGTTTTATTGGGTGTTTTTTAAAACTGTGCTTGTGGTATGAAACTTTTTCCTAGCTAAAGCAGCAATAAATCTGTAATCAGAAACGTAAGCACAGGGTAACTGGAGTCTGTATTTTATATAAATTTCAGGGAAGTTAAAAAAGATTAGTCTGAAACAGTATGACTATAGATGATGATGTATCCATCTAATGATTTCTTCCAGTTACCAACCAGAACCCTTATGGAAAGGCTTGATAACTTCTTCAGCTTATAGAAAACAGCTGTCTGACAACCTTCCCCCAATGCTAAGGCTCAGTTATGTGAAGGGCTCTTCCTCAATCCTGAGTAGATACTGCAGGAGGAGTACAGAGGTATATGCCCTTCCAAAAGCAAGGGAAAAGCATGGTTACAATGCGAAGGATTCCATATTTTAGCCCCAGAGAACACTGAGCAACAAGCTCTTTCCTTCTACAGCAGCAGTGTGGACTCTGGAATTAGAATTTGCTTTTTACAAGTTTTCACTTAAGTAGTTTACTGCCTTTCTGCTGAGCTCTTCTATGGAGGAGGGCTGTAGGTAGCCACAGTGCCTAGCTGCAACAGCATGATCCTAAAGCCCTACTTCCACAAGAAATCGCAGTGGCTCATGGCCACGTGGTTCAACCAGCCAGCCCAGATTTGCAGATGTAAGGAACAGCACACTGCATTGTGCTGCATCCTGCATCTGGACTCATCTGTCCCATGGTAAGGTGACCCACAGTGAGGTATCACATCAAGTACAAACTGGCAGGGGCCTCAGCTTAGAAGAGTTAAGAGTGACCAGCACCCACAAGAGGGTGGAATAAGTCCACCACGTCCCTGCAGGCCAATGTTGAGCACCTGAAGGAGTAAGGCTCCAAGCTCACCCTCTTCCCCATGAAGCCCTCAGCCCCCAAGAAGGGAGACAGTTCTGCTAAAAAAAGACCTCAAATCATCCACTCAGCTGACAGGATTATGCCCATACAGAATTCCTACATGAAGGATAAAGCCAGAGTCATCACTAAGAGAATTTTAAGGTATTTGCCAGTCTTCACATGGCCCACATCAATGCCCACCTCTTCGGCATATGGGAAAACACAGCCAAGGGAGACACAGAACAGGATGTTGAAAAGGTAAAATTAAGCCCTATTGGGGACTTATAATAAATCAGCAGAAAAGTTGGGCCTACAAAAACAAACAAACAAACAAACAAAAACCAGTTAACCAACAATCTCTCTGGGAGTTCAGAACTCAAGTCCAAGAGATGGGTGTGGTGGCTCACACCTGTAATCCCAGCACTTTGGGAGGCCGAGGCGGGCGGATCATGAGGTCAAGAGGTCGAGACCATTCTGGCCAACATGGTGAAACCCTGTCTCTACTAAAAATACAAAAACAAAAACAAAAACAAAAACAAAACTTAGCTGGGCGTGGTGGCATGCGCCTGTAGTCCCAGCTACTCGGGAGGCTGAGGCAGGAGAATTGCTTAAACTCAGGGGACGGAGGTTGCAGTGAGCCAAGGTCGCGCCACTGCACTCCAGCCTGGTGCCTGGTGACGGAGTGAGACTCTGTCTCAAAAAAAAAAAAAAAAAAAAGAAAAAAGAAAAAAAAGAACTCAAGTCCAAGAAGTGGAAACGTGACTATCTGTTACAAGCTATTTTTTACATCATTGTTGTAAAGAACAACATATTTATAGTTCCCAGGGTGCCATGAAAAGAACACACAAAACCAGCCACAAACCTAACTCAGAGGGAACGGCAGATGAGTGAGGTGGGCAGAGTATTCTAAAAGATGTTATTGTAATATTGGGGTTCAGGGTGCCCTCAGCTCCCCTGAGAGGATGTTTCTCCAGGTTCTCGTTCTCCTGCCCTCTCAAGAATGATAGAGGGGACCATGGTGCAGTGCGCAGTAATTGCCAGACTCAAAAGTGTTTGTAGAAAGTGTTTTACTTAGAGAGAGAAACAGGAGAAGGAGAGAGAAAGAAGCAGCTAGCTCTCACACTGAGTGAGAGAATCCAGAAAGAAGGAATTCAGGAGAGAAAAGCAGCTTCCATGAGAGTGTTCGGGAACAGAGAGAGACGAAGTTTAGGAGGGGAAGACAGGCTTCCATGAGAGTGTGGAAGGGCACTCCAGAGGGAAAATCCAGGAGAGAGAAAGACGGCTTCCACGGAGAGTGTTCGTGGAAGGGGACCCAAACATGGGGTATTAAGGGGTGCGGAAGAAGGGGACATTTAGCTCGGGATGAACCCCCACATTCTCTAAGACCCAGGCAAATGAAAGGAGTTCCTTAGAACTTCCGCTGGGGTAATTGACTCTTAGTTTCTTCCCATGCTTGTAAGATTCAAACATAAACCATCAAATCACCTTTCTGGGCAAAGAGCAAATCTGGAATAAAATGATGTATGATTTGCTTTATCTAATACTTTTCCTCCTTCTGAATGCTTCTCTGTCTCTTCACGTGGTGGATAATCAGAGCAGCAGCATCTTCCAGTATTTGTGTTCATACGCAAACAAGAGGTGAGGCCCAACAGAAACACCTGCATTCTCTTCCGTAGCCTGCTCCTGCCTCTGATGGGACAGAGACACAAAAGTATTCTATGAGATGTCTACAGCAACAACATGCCTACAGGACCACAGCAGCCATACACCCCATTATCCACCAGAGTGTCTATATTTTTCTAATCAAAAACTTAGGACCTGGGGCTGGCTCACACCTATAATCCCAGCACTTTGGGAGGCTGAGAAGGGCAATCACTTGAGGTCAAAAGTTTGAGATAAGCCTGGCTAACATGGTGAAACCCCGTCTATACTAAAAATGCCAAAATTAGCTGAACATGGTGGTGGGTGCCTGTAATCACAGCTACTTGGAATGCTAAGGCAGGAGAATCACTTGAACCTGTGAGGCAAGGTTGCAGTGAGCCAAGATTGTGCCACTGCACTCCAGCCTCGGCAACAGAGTAAGACTCTGCCTCGAAACAAAAAAACAAAAACAAAACTTAAGATCATAACAATAATTTTTGTCTCTCTTGCAGAAACAAATAGGTAATGACAGAGATGTGGTTTGATGTCAAAATACAAGTACCTTCTACACACTGATGACTTACATGGAGAGTGGGAAAGAATTTGGACCCTCCTTTTTTTTTTTTTTTTTTTTTTTTTTTAACAGAGTCTCACTCTGTTGCCCAGGCTGGAGTGCAGTGGAGCAATCTTGGCTAACTGCTGTAACCTCTGCCTCCTGGATTCCAGCCATTCTTATGCTTCAGACTCCATAGTAGCTGGGATTACAGATATGCGCCACCACATCTGGCTGATTTTTGTATGTTTTAGAGATGAGGTTTCACCACGTTGGCCAGGATGGTTTTGAACTCCTGGCCTCAAGTGATGTGCTCACCTTGGCCTCCCAAAATGATGGGATTACAGGTGTGAGCCACTGAGCCCAGCAGGACCATCTTTCAAAATTCAGAATTAGTATTTATATAGAAGATACTATATGAGGTCTGGGATTTACTTTATTTCTGGGGTGGGGTTACAGAGGATGACAAACTAACATCAGCAAAATATGGATGATTAAGTTTATTTATTTAATTTATTTATTTTGAGATGGAGTCTCCCTATGTCACCCAGGTTGGAGTGCAGTGGCATGATCTCGGCTCACTGCAACCTCTGCCTCCTGGCTTCAAGTGATTCTCCCTCCTCAGCCTCCTGAGTAGCTGGGACTACAGGTGCATACTACCACATCCAGCTAATTTTGTATTTTTAGAAGAGTTGGGGTTTTGTAAGGTTGGCCGGGCTGGTCTTGAATTCCTGACCTCAGGTGATATGCCTCCGTCTCCCAAAGTGCTGAGATTACAGGCATGAGCCACTGTGCCCGGCCTGATTAAGTTTACACAAGAGCTCGTTTTACTGTTTTTAAAATTCAGGATCACCCCACTCCAGGAATTCCCAATTGCACTGGATTTAGGTTTCTATCCATCTCCTAAAACTGGGCCCACAGAAACCAGGATTGATTTCTTATTCATCTCTGATCCTAGCTCCTAGTACTATTTATAGTCCTGGCAGGCATGCTGAATAAACAAGGATTACAAAGGGTTTGGTGGTTGATGACAATTTTTGAAGGTGTAGTAGGAAGAGATGGGACTACATGAATACAAAGTATTGTTTGAGGGAAACAGGCAGTGGGGGAAGTGGAAAATGCATTTACTCGGAGGTATAATCTGAAACCAGGATAGTAAACTAAGAAACTAGTCAAAAAGCCTAGAGATAAAGACAAAGTTTAGATTTAAAATGGTAGAATGAGGAATAGAAAAGCCTATGGTAGCTACGAAGCAAGAATCAACAGGTCTTAGAGGGTCTCACCTTTACTTAACAAAGGTAATTTCCAGAAATCAAAACTGTGTTAAACATAGACGAGAGTCCTCTCACAGATGGAGAAAACCCCAGCTGACCTAGTCACAGATTATCAATCTCATTGAGTAAGTTCTTAGGCCTCAGGACTTCGTGTCATTCTGTGTAAAGTTGATCCACTGGTGGTCCAGAGACTCCAAGTAGTATTTCTTATTTTGTTCTCGCCGTACTTTCTTAAAGGCTCTCTGAGCCTCTCACCATTCTTCCTCTTTCATCTTTAACCTAGAGAAGTAGGAAGGGATGGAAACAACACATGGGAATTCAGAGGGTTTAGAACAAAGATGTCTGCCAGGCTTACTTTATTTCAAGAAATGTTAAAGCTATATTAGGTCTGTCAAAATTACTGGCAACTTGGGATAAATGTTGTCAAACCTGTTTTGAGCTGCTTCATGAGGAAATTACTCATCCAAGACTTATTTTGGAGAAATGATTTATTTCAAAGTCAAATAACTTACCTAGAACAGTTATTTATCAAATAGCATTCCAAGGAAGATCTTTGAGATGTAAGTAAGTATTCCTTGATGAAAACAGTTCTCTTCAGGCCAGGCGCGGTGGCTCAAGCCTATAATCCCAGCACTTTGGGAGGCCGAGGCTGGCGGACCAGGAGGTCAAGAGTTCGAGACCATCCTGGCCAACATGGTGAAACCCCGTCGCTATTAAATATACAAAAAAATTAGCTGGGCATGGTGGCTTGCACCTGTAGTCCCAGCTACTCAGGAGGCTAAGGCAGGAGAATTGCTTGAACCCATGAGGCAGAGGGTGCAGTGAGCCGAGGTCACACCACTGCACTCCAGCCTGGCGCCTGGTGATGGAGTGAGACTCTGTCTCAAAAAAAAGAAAAAAAGAAAAGGGTTCTCTTCTTTTGCCAGAAAAAATAAAGTTAAACATATTTATTTGCTGTAGGACTTGGCAAAACATTCACAATGCTAATGGAAACATAGCAGTAGAGAACTTGCAAAGCAATGTTTCTCTGGATAAATCTGGAAAGTTCTGATCAGAACTGATTCTAATAACTCAGAAGAGAACAGACTAAGACAAAAAAAAAAGCACTAAAACTGAAGAATAACCTACATCTGAAAAGCCAGATATTAAATGCTACAGGGAAGAAGAAGAAATCACCAATTTGTGCCAGCTCTTGAGGGGAAGATGAGCAAGGACAAATAAAATCTGGTTATTTATGAACCATGCAGCCAACAAGAATTAATTTTTACCAGTTGATACTGACAGAGAACCAAGCTCCTAGCAAAGGATTCACAGTGTGGTCTAGAATGACAGAGGGCTGAGCACAGTGTGGCTTGTGCCTGTAATCCCAGCACTTTTGGGAGGCCAAGACAAAAGGACTGCTTGAGCCCAGGAAGTTAGAGTCCAGCCTGGGAAACATAGCAAGACCTCATCTCTGTAAAATAAAATAAAAAAAAAATTCGCTGGGTGTGTGGTGATGCATACCTGTAGTCCCAGCTATTCAGGAGGCTGAGGTGGGAGGATCGCCTGAGCCTGGGAAGTTGAGGCTGCAGTGAGCTGTGTTCATACTACTGCATTCCAGCCTGGGTGAAAGAGTGAGACTCTGTCTAGAAAATAAAAAATAAAAAAAAAGATGTTAACAACAGTCCTGAGCGGCAGGAACATGAGTGATAATTATCTTTTATTTTCCGTATTTAAAAATACTCCTCTCAAGCACACGCACAAAGCCTTCCACCATGAACTTACAAGATCTGTTCTCTAACACTGGTTACACAGAACCCCAAAATGAAGTTCCATTCTGTAACTGAATTTCAACAACCAGGGCTGGGGAGAAAGAGAGGTCTCATGGGACAACCAGGTTGGAAATGAGAGCCTTATTTATATATGAGACACTGAGGCAGTAGTGAAGTACACTAGAGCACCAAGGACACATTTGCTCAGGTACCTTTTAAGGACAATTGGAACAGCAATGGAGGAATACTTTCTCAGACCATCCATGATGTCAGCTGCTTATCAGCATATATCTGCTGGAGTGCTTTTCTCCAGGTGACTTCTGATGTGCCCCCAAGGGTGTTGTCCAAGCAAAATTTGGCTTGTTTCTCAGCAGACAAGTGGGAAAGCTTCTGTATTGCTTCCAGAACCTGGATTGTTGATAGACTGGTCTCTAAAACTACAACAAGCTGAAGAGGAAGACAAAGAAGGAAATGCTCAATACCCAAATCAGGATAGAATAAAGTAGTGGTTAGAAGAATAAGGTAGGGAGTCAAACTCCTTGGATCCGAATCTCGTTTCTGCCCTACTAGCTACATAAGACTGTTTCTTTATCAGTAAAATAGGGATAACAGCACCTATTGTTTTCATAAGCTTGTTTCTGGATGAAATGACACAATCCACATAAAGTATTTAGCACAATACCTGGCACATAAGAACCACAGGATTAAGTTGGATAAATGGTAGTTATTACTTCCACCACCATCACCACCAGTGTGAGCTTTGCTTAGGACTACTGATCTCAGACCAGACAAACCTAACAGGAGAAGATAACTTTACTGATACTTTTCCCTGAACTTACCTGAATTGCTAAGATCTATCATGAACAAGCAATAACAGTCAAAACAATCCCAAAAGACTGCTCTGTCTTGAGAGATTACTGGTTTAACTTGAAATATTTAAGTATATTTAAATACTTAGATATTTAATAGCCTTGTTCCACATCCAGTGATAAAAAGAGCAGTGACTATCTCACTGTAAAGAGTTCAGTGTTATAACTGTGGGTAGCCATTTAAATTCTTACCGAACTCTTTAGACAAACCAGACTTTCCTTTTGGATGATGATAATATAACTAGACACATAAACACACCGGAGATTTTGATTTCAGTAGTCCCCCTCCTGACATAGGTAGTATGGGGCCCTCTACCACCTCATCTATTCACTCCACTCTTCCCTTCCTAACTACTTCAAAATAAAATTCCTAAGCCAGGTTCAGTGGCTCATGCTTATAATCCCAGCACTTTGGGAGGCCAAGGCGGGTGGGTCACTTGAGGTCAGGAGTTTGAGACCAGCCTGGCCAACATGGTGAAATTTATTTCCACTAAAAATACAAAAAAAAATTAGTCAGGTGTACTGGCATGCACCTGTAGTCTCAGCTGCTTTGGAGGCTGAGGCAGGAGAATAGCTTGAACACAGGAGGAAGAGGTTGCAGTGAGCTGATATTGCATCACTGCATTGCAGCTTGAGGGACAGAGCAAGACTCCGTCTCAAAAAAAAAAAAAAAAAAAAAATCCAAGCATGGAGTGTATCTACTGAGCTGATTCTTGCTACCCATATAACTAATTCTCTTTACTGAAGTGAAGAAAGAGAAACCATTATTATGTCCAACTTGATTTCAAAAGAAGAAACCATTACAAACACTAATGAAAAGGATACATCAACAGTGTCAGTAATGCCTAATATGTCAGACCCTGAAGTCACTTACTATTCATCAGTCATCTCTTACTATTAGAAATTTCACAATTTTTTGTTATTACTTAATTCTGCAGACACATCTATCTCTTACATACTGCTTTAAAATTCGCTGAAGAATTCAGTATTCAACACATACAACTAGCCCTCTCCCTATCACAGCTGTATCACATCAAAGAAGGGGGCAAGCAGTTTTCTGCAGGCAGACCATCAGTGTTACTATAACAAAAAACATCATGGAATGGATTACTAGCGTGAGTTTAAGACTTCCCTCTGCTACAGTCCAAAGGTCCTGCCTTACAGATTAACATGATATGGATAATATCTGGTAACCCAACAAAGAACTTTGAGCAGGACAGACTTCTAGACCAAAGAGACCTCACAAAGCACGTGCTACTCACAAGAAGACCTCAGAGATCACTCATTTTTGCAATAATTCTCAAGTTCAAGGATCTTCTTTCTTAACACAAGACAGATTTAAAGGATCAAATAAGAAGAAGGGGCCAGGCATGGTGGCTCACACTTGTAATCCCAGCATTTTGGGAGGCTGAGGTGGGTGGATCATCCAAGGTCAAGAGTTCAAGACCAGCCTGGACAACATGACAAAGCCTTGTCTTTATTAAAAATACAAAAATTAGACTGGGCGCAGTAGCTCACAACTGTAATCCCCACACTTTGGGAGGCTGAGATGGATCACCTGAGGTTGAGAGTTGGAGATCAGCCTGACCAACATGGAGAAACCCCATCTTTACCAAAAATACAAAATTAGCCAGGCATGGTGGTGCATTATTGTAATTCCAGCTACTCTGGAGGCTGAGGCAGGAGAATCGCTTGGACCCTGGAGGCGGAGGTTATGGTGAGCCAAGATCATGCTATTACACTCCATCCTGGGCAAACAAGAGCAAAACTCCATCTCAAAAAGAAAAATGAGCTGGGAATGCTGGCACATGCCTGTGGTTCCAGCTACTAGGGAGGCCAAGGCAGGAGAATTGCTTGAACCTGGGAGGCAAAGGTTGTAGTGAGCTCTGATCACACCACTGCACTCCAGCCTGGGCGATGGAGTGAGACTCTATCTCAGAAAAAAAAAAAAAAAAAAAGAAAAAATATTTTAAGTCTTGGAAGTTCTTAGTAGCAACCAAAATAATAAAGAGATTACAGCCCATTGCAAAGAGAGATAATAAAAAACTCAAAAAAGTACAGTAATCCAAGTGATCAATGTTATTCTAATACTCTCGCAAAGCCAAATAAACTTTGCACTGAGTGTCTGTGACATATACTAACCCAATCGTTAACACACTTAAGAACACACGACCACCTCTAGAGTACCTGTCCACTGGAATGGCTTGTGAGTGTGAAAATGAGCAGCTGCTGCCCATTCTCACCTTCACTGGAGGGGTGGTTTCTGCAGGGTGTCTGTGTATCTGGCAGCCATTCTGGCTAGGCCTTTGCAGCCTGTTGTTCAGTTGGGGCTTCTTGACAGTGCCCCCATGATCATTTCTCCCAGAATCGACCTTCTCAGCAGTTGTTTTGCTTAAAAGCTGATTAGGACACATCAAAGAGGTTAATGCTCTTATCAAAGCACATAAATATCATCTAGGAGAGGTCCCCTTCTGAGCGCAGTTTTCTAATTTATCTAAGATGATAATCTTAAATAGTGTAATACTTCTCAATAAAACATACTGTGGAGCTGCTGGCATCTGGTAGGAACTGCCCAAACTCTGCCAATAAATCTTCCTGGTTTTTAAAGAGACGAGCCACCTGGGCATACACAGCCTGCTCCGCCAACGCTGAAGTGTAGTTTCCTCCAGCTGCCTTGGCATTTCTCTGCTCTTTCCAAGGAATTGCAAATGAAAAGAGATCATGTTAAAGGGCTACTGTTCTGAGTCATTCATCTCTGCACTTTCTGGAATCACTGTTTTTTTTTTTTTTTTTTTTTTTAGCTCTAAAAACTTTATTTTGAAATAATTACAGATAGAGAGAAATTTGCAAAGATAATACAAAGAGTTCCTTTATAGCTTTCTTCAAGTTTACCCAGCTGGTAACATCTTACACAATTATAGTGCAATATCAAAACCAAGAAACTGGCATTGACAATGCTTGCCTATAGTTCTATATTCTATACATATATAATATGTATAGTTGATATTATCACACGTGTAGAATTTAATAACCAACACTGACTTAAAATACAAAACTATTCAATTACCACAAAGAAATCCTCCACGTTACCCCTTTACAGCCATACATGAGGCCAACAAACATATGAAAAAATGCACATCATCACTGGTCATCAGAGAAATGTAAATCAAAACTACATTGAGATACCATCTCACGCCACTTAGAATGGCCATCATTAAAAAATCTGGAGACAACAGATGCTGGAGAGGATGTGGAGAAATAGGAACACTTTTACACTGTTGGTGGGAGTGTAAATTAGTTCAACCATTGTGGAAGACAGTGTGGCGATTCCTCAAGGACCTAGAAATAGAAATTCCATTTGACCCAGCAATCCCATTACTGGGTGTATATCCAAAGGATTATAAATCGTTCTACTATAAGGACACGTGCACACGAATGTTCATTGCAGCACTGTTTACAATAGCAAAGACCTGGAATGAACCCAAATGCCCATCGATGATAGACTGGACAGGGAAAATGTGGCACATATATACCATGGAATCACTGTTATCTACTTAAGCTGCATGTAAGAAGAAAGTCTATATTCTTAGCACCCATTTTGAGTACAGACTTTCAAGTTAAAAAAAAAAGTGGAACATGGTGGATGACAATTCCTTTTGAAACTAGGGTAGTAAGGCCAGGCATGGTGGCTCACTCCTGTAATTACAGCACTTTGGGAGGCCGAGGCGGGTGGATCACGAGGTCAGATGTTTGAGACCAGCCTGACCAACATGGTGAAACCTCGTCTCTATAAAAAAAAAAAAAAAAAAAAAAAAAAAAAAAAAAAAAAAAAAAAAAACTAGGGCAGTAAATTTCTGGAGGGATGGAGTTTCACTCTTGTTGCCCAGGAAGGAGTAAACTTGCCTCAGACTCACAAAATGCTGGGATTACAGGGGTGAGCCACCGTGCCCAAACCAGGGCAGTAAATATTAATGCCCAGGGACCACTACCAACTGACAAAACCTTCAAGAAATCCATCCTCCTTCTGTAGATTAATTAGACTATACCAATCACAATCTAAAACAGGGCTTCATTTTGTGGTGTAGCGACTTTAAAAATCCTGACTGAGGTTGGGCACGGTGGTTCATGCCTGTAATCCCAGCATTTTGGGAGGCCAAGGTGGGAGGATCACCTGAGGTCAGGAGATCGAGACCAACCTGTCCAACATGTTGAAATGCCATCTCCTTCCTAAAATATAAAAATCATTTGAACCTGGGAGGTAGAGGTTGTAGTGAGCCGCCATCGTGCCATTTCACTCGTCTAGAAAAAAAGAGTAAAACTCTCAGAAAAAAAATCCTGACTGAATGTTGCAGGGTAATCAAGTCAGGCAAATAAAACTGGCTTTATAGGCTGAACACGGTGGTTCACGCCTGTAATCCTAGCACTTTAGGAGGTTGAGGACAAATCACAAGGTCAAGAGTTCAAGACCAGCCTGGCCAACATAGTGAAACTCTGTCTCTACTAAAAATACAAAAAATTTAGGTGGGCGTGGTGGCAGGTGCCTGTAATCCCACTTATTTGGGAGGCTGAGGATCAAAAACAAACAAAAAGCCCCAAAAACTGGCTTTATAAACATGCATGATAGTTTCCTACTGGTTAATTTCCAGTAAGAATAATGGACACAATACTTGTGACTTAAGTTTTTCTTGGACTGGATGCCCTAAGAGGGTAGCCTGGTTAAGACAGGCTGAATGGGCAGTCCTCTTACCTTCTATGTTTGCAAAATCTCCAGGAATGCTTTGTAGATGTCTGGTTGGCCATGGAAACTGTTCTTGATCTTATTAAAATAGTTGATGGCATGATTAAACTCCATAGGTTGATTGTTCTGCAAGGATGGGGCCATTCCCAACGAGATAGTCACTGGTGTGTGAGGCTGGACCAGTGGAGAATGTGGGGATGCATATGGTGGAAGTGGGGGAGTCTGCTGACTGGCTGGAGTAGTGCTTGTAGTTTGGAAGGCTAAGAAGAAAAAAAGTCTTTATTCTCCTCAGGTGCATAGATGAGCTGAGATAGAGAAAGTTCAAACTACAGAGAAACAAGGTATCAACTTCTATCACTCAGGTCAGGTCATTTTAGTACAACATGAATCATACTGGGCAGCCGTGGGCGTTGTAGAGGGTTCAAACATGCTGATACAAATATCTCAATCTCGTATTTTCTAAATAAAACCTTAAAAATGAAGCCATCTCCAATTATAGGGAAGCTTTTTCATATGCAATGTTTAAGCTTAATAGTTCAACCACTACAAATAGAAAAAAATCTCATTCTACCTAGCCTTTTGGTGTCAAAAAAAGACAACACCTCAATTATTGTAGTAGCTCCACATAACAAAGTCTTCTATGCCAACTCTGTCCTGTATGACTGAGGTGATGGAATTGTCCTTTATTTGTACTGTCTTACATAGCCAATAGCCACATGTAGCTACTGAGCACTTGAAAGCTAGTGCACCTGAAAAGCTGAATTTATTTAAATAATCCTATGTGGCCAGTGGCTACTGTTCTCAGTGTAGTTCTAGACGAAGAACACCCATCTTCATCATCATCATTGCTCATTAAATCTTCTGCTTAGCTCGATGTAATCTGGAAAATGAAATAACTTTCATAAAATGATAACCATGTGGGCAGTAGCACAATTTGACTATGGTAAGATGATGTTTGAGTCACCACCTGTTGGGATATTCATGGTTTTATAAGCAGAAACTGTAAAGAGAAAGGCCTTGAAAGTTGTTGCTGTGTTGATTTAAATAGATATCTAAATAAATGGTGTGTAAATGAGAACCATAAGCAACTACTGCATTTTCTCTGATGAATCTTTGTAACCTTGTGTCTCAGTATCTAAGTCTTACATAAAGGGGAAATGTCAAAGGAAGGTGCTTTCTAGGGATGCATTCACATTGATGCAATATTTCCCAAGTGCTCACCTTGCTGACTTTGGCAGGTGGGGGCTGAGGAGATGGCTGGGCAGGAGCTGGGGCTGATTGGGCTGCGGGCTGGGAAGACTGTTGGGGTGGTGGCTGAGGCTGGGGCTGGATGCCATGGGTGGAAATCAGATGAACCTGGCCAGGAGTTGTCACATTCACCATGTCATTGGTTTGCACCTCAATTTTGTAGTCGGGGCAGGAAGGTGTTGAATCTCATTATCAGTTCAGGGGGCCTTTGAGTAGCTAGGACACATGACTAATCACTCCTGAAGTGCAGATGCTGATAAAAAAACAAAAGGAAAAGTGGTGGAATGCAAGCTTGACAAACAGCCTGATGAGAGAAAGATTCATTTTTTGTTTGTTTGTTTTTTTGAGATGGAGTCTCACTCTATTGCCCAGGCTGGAGTGCAGTGGTATGATTTTGGCTCACCGCAACCTCTGCCTCTCGAGTTCAAGTGATCCTCCTGCCTCAGCTTTCTGAGTAGTTGGGATTACAGGCATGTGCCACCATACGTGGCTCATCTGGTATTTTTTGTAGTGATGGGGTTTCACCACGTTGTCCAGGCTGGTCTCAAACTCCTGACCTCAGGTGATGTGCCCATCTCAGCCTCCAAATGTGCTGAGATTATAGGTGTGAGCCACCTTGCTGCGCCAAAACTTCACTTTTTACTAAGTTTTCTCTAACAGGAAAACAGATAAACAATCTATACATTATAAAATTAACACACAAAGAACTCCAAAATTCCAAAGCCATTTTGCTTTAGACTCCAAGATACCTGGCCACAATTTTTTTAAAAATTTGAGACAGAGTCTCATTCAGTCACCCAGGCTGGAGTGCAGTGGCACGATCTCGGCTCACTGCAGCCTCCACCTCCTGGGTTCAAGCAATTCTCCTGCCTCAGCCTCCCAAGTAGCTGAGATTACAGGCACCCACCACCATGCCTAGCTGATTTTTTTAATGGTCAAAATTTTGAACAGAATATACATTTATAGCAATAATCCTACCAACCAGCCACTCAGGCAATATATATAAAAAGCTACAAATCCCAAATAAGATCTAATCATTGCTATACCAGTATACATCATTTCAGCACGCATAACATGGTTCAGATGAGTTACACTCTTACAACAGGGAACCATGCCCGAATATTAAGGTTATCTAAACCAATTCGAAAACTGAGTAGAGGCCGAGCAAGGTGGCTCACGCCTGTAATCCCAGCACTTTGGGAGGCCGAGATGGGCAGATCATGAGGTCAAAAGATCGAGACCATCCTGGCCAACACGGCGAAACCCCGTCTCTACTAAAAATACAAAAAAATTAGCCAGGTGTGGTGGAACACACCTGTGGTCCCGGCTACTTGGGAGGCTGAGGTGTAAGAATCGCTTGAACACAGGTGGCGGAGGTTGCAGTGAGCAGAGATCATGCCACTGCACTCCAGCCTGGTGACAGAGCAAGATTCCATCTCAAAAAAAAAAAAAAAAAAAACCAAGTAGCTTAAATCACTACCAGTGTTACTTTCCTGATTGAGACAAAGCACTGGACAAAATTTAGTTATGAAAAATTTACCCAATGGAGACAAAAAAAGTCTAATGGCAGTAATTTCCATCAATAAAGGAATGCACAAAATAAACGCACGATTTCGAAAATTCAGCCCCAAAAACGAGCATCCTTTATCTTCCAGTAAATCAACTATATCCTCTTCCTTCCAAAATCAACATGCCAGTTATAAAGCTTGAGTACAATCACACATGTCTTTTACTTCTGAGATTTACATTTCTTCATGATGTCAAGGAAATCGTTGTAGACCTGAGGCTGACTACCAAATTGCAGTTTCACCTGGTCAAGATAGGATAGCGTACCTGAGTCAGGGATAAATATCAAAGTTATAAAAAGAAAATAAGCTAACAGTTTTATATATATATATATATATAATTATATAATAAAGTAATATATTTTTATTTCATTTACTGTGTTAAGCTTATTTAGGCACAAATATATATATATAATATATGTATTAGGTATATATATATATACATATATATATATTTATATATATATAATACATATATTTATGCCTAAATAAGCTTAACACAGTAAAGTAAAAATAGATATGTATTTATGCCTAAATAAGATTAGCACAGTATGTATACTTATATATATATATATTTATGTATATAAATATATATGTTTACTTACATATATTTATATACATAAATATATATATATAAGTATACATACTGTGTTAAGCTTATTTAGGTATAAATACTTATATATAAATACATATATACTTATATATATTTATATATAAATATATACTTATGTATGTAAATATACATAAAAACATATATTTACA